>NW_019268581.1:784617-791076 GCF_002738365.1 Cucurbita moschata
ATATGAATCCTTATCCCAAGAGGTTATATAAGGTAATGAAGTTTGGGAGTTATTGGAAAACTTTAGTTAGCGAAACCAAGATATGAGAGAAAATGCTCATCACGATCCATATGACCTTTGCCATGAAGCACAATGTTTATAAGTTTTGTAGTCAATGTTGCCAATGTTTGCTGCACACAAAAAATGATAGGGATATTAAATTTTTAAGTCACTTTTGGAAAGTATGGTGGATAAATTGGGTACCAAATTATTGTTTTCAACTGCATGTCATCCTCAGGCTCATGAGCAAACGAGGTAGTTAATAAAATATCAGCAGCATTGCTTAGGGCTATTATTTATAAGAATATTAAGTCATAAATTGGGTAACAAATTATTGTTTTCAACTACATGTCATCTTCAGATTAACGAGCAAACTGAGGTGGTTAATAGAACACTAGGAGCATTGCTTAGGGCTATTATTTGTAAGAATATTAAGTCTTGGGACGAATGTTTGCCACTCATTGTTCTCTTTTTGAAGTTGCTTACGAATTTAATCCACGTACGCGTCTTGATTTGCTTTCTAGTCATTCTAATATTTTTGTGAGTAAAGCAGCCACAAGTAAGGCAAATGGGATCAAAACATTGCATAAAGAGGGGAAGGAGACAATTGAGAAACAAAATTTTAATGTTGCTTCAAGAATTAACAAAAGACGGAATGAAATCATTTTTCAAACCAGTAACTGGCTTTGGATACATTTTCGTAAGGAGTGATTCCCATCTCAAAGGAAGACAAAGTTACATCCAAGAGGGGATGACCCTTATCAAGTCCTTGAAAGAATTAATAACAATGCATATAAAATGATCTTCCAGGAGAATTTTTAGTACATTCTACTTTCAATGTTGCTAACTTGAGTTCTTTTGATGTAGGTGATGATTTTTTGATTTGAGGACGAATCCTTTTGAAAAGGGGGAAGATGATAAGGATCGCGGTGTTTCAAATGTTCCAACTGGACCTATTACACGATCCAAGGCCAAGAAGATTCAACAAGCATTCATTCTTCATCTACAAATTGTATAGGTTCGGTTCAACTAATATTTCATGTGTTACAAGCTTATTAGATTGAGGAAGGACTATTTGGAGCTTCAGAAGTGAATATTTACATAGTTGAAGGAGCAAATGAAGTTGCAAGCATCATTATATGAATTATTAGAAAACTTATTTATTTTTAATTTCATAAAGTTTGTAATGGTAGAATTGTAAAATTGACTTCGTTTTTTTTTTTTAGATTTGAGGGGATCGAGATTAAATCCCAGCCACTAATTTCTTTTGTGGGAGACTATAAATACCCACAAATTATTATGTAAAAATCAGATTTGTGATGAATGAAATTGATCTCTCAAGTTGAGAAGTTCCCCTTCGAAATTCGAGCATCATATATGCAAGTTTCATGCCATTCTTGTGGTAGAATTGTGTGTGAGCCATGCAGTCACGCTTTGACATTGTGTGGTTGAGTGAAATTCTCAACCTTCTACTTATTTTTGGGATTTCTTTTCTCCATATTCATTGTAATTTATCCCGATACACACAAGTTTATTCTTGTAGGGAATGTATTAAGCACATGGATTTATTAATTACGGTGAACTTTTGTATAAAACGAAGTAAATACAAATGGAGTAACATGAGATAGAAGTAAACATAGTAATAAAAAGAAACTACATAAACTTAAAAGGAAGTTAATCCCATTTTACAATATAAATATTGTTCAATTGTAGCAAAGAAGTAGTTTTGAAAACTAGCCACTCCATATCAATCTATGTTTGGAAAACTAAAATAAATAAAAATATTTTTCAAAAACATAGTTGGGTGTGAAATTTTGCTTAAAATTCAAATGTTTTCTTTTCTTTTCTTTTCTTTTCTTTATAAAAGGATAAAACACATAATTTTGAAATTAAAAAAAAACAAAAAAAACAAAATAGTTATCAAATGGGTCTAATTTTTAACATATCTATACCAAAGGAATGCATGGGCTCTAGTGGCAATGCTGCTTCAACTGTGTGATAGACCATGTGAAGTTAACATGACAATAATAGTAGGTTCTCTAAAGCACAAAAATATGTGGATAAAATTCATATATTGAAGTTGGATAAATTTCATATATTGAGGTGCGGAAAACATATACACACGGGCAACTAAAAATGATAGATCCACTATAAGGGCATTTGGTCTAGTGGTATGGTTTTTTTTTTTACAAATTAGGTGGAATGAACAAACAAAAATAATGAGTTTAAAATTACCAAACAAAATATCAATTTTCAAATGGAATGGAGACATAAGACCATTTGAAAAAAGAAAAGGACAAAAGAAAAATATTAAATACATTTTCAACTAATGCATTTGGTTGAGAGATATTATGGCCAATATAAGAAAAATATAGCATTAACTAATTTTCATGGACACATATGGATCCTTAGCATACTAAAATGACTGTTATTATTGGTATCAAACCAATAACAATTCATATCAGCTAAATCTTTCAATTGATAATTAGGCCAGAGAAAGAACTTGAATTTATTTTTATATCTATCAACAAGTTTGCTACTTTTATCTAAAACTTGATCACGAGTTTTTCTTATTTGCATTGTAAAATTATGTATTTCTATGGATATCATTTCTATTTCTAGAATTGAAACAAAAACATGTGGATAAATTACAAATATTGAGGCGCATAAAAGATATGGACCAGCAACTAAAAATGATAGATCCACTACAAGGCATTTGGTCTAGTGGTATGATTCTCGCTTCGAGTACTATGAGGATTTCTCTCCTTTCTTGACATAAAGACTTACTTTTTCGGGACTTGGACCATAAACAGTCATCTACACTTACTCGTACTCCCTTCTCTAAGAATCAACATAGCATAATCATTTCATGAAGGCCAAGGTAGTCTTATAAAAGAAGATGAGGGTACCACTTTCAAATCATTCCATGAGGACTTGAGAAAGTTTTGTAAAAGAAGATGAGGGTACCACTTTCTATTGCAGAATTTCTTTGTGAATAGAGAATGAACCATATTCTTGGGAGATAAGATAGAGCCTCAAGCCTAACTTCAAAGGCATTACACAAATTGTTCTATGATATTTTTTCTAGGAACTCTTTGTTATGTTGTCCACTGAAGGTTTCAGGAAAGGGACACAGATTCTCTATTGCACTGATCTCCCAATAGAAGTTTTACCTAGGTCATCTGTTGTCACAAACCTTTTAAGGAAGATGCGCCCAAATAACCAGTGAACAATAACATTTAAAAAAGTTTTAGAGAGCGAGAAGAGGATTGTGATAGAAGTTGCCCTAGGTAAAACTTCTTTAAATGTCTTAGCCAATCATGACCTCATAATGAGGAGTCTCTGGGACAACAATAACATATGGACAACAAATGTCTTAGCCAATTATGACGGTCATGATTGCTCAAGGCGTGTCGCCCAAATAATCGGTAAACAATAACATTGCCCAAATAACCGCCTTGGACAACAAAACATTTACAAGAATGGCTGATACATGCAACATGCAACCACAGACAACACCCCTTGGGCAATCATGACTGTGACATCTGCCCCCACACAATTAATTGGATGAGGTTGACTTTAGGTCTCTCAATGCGCTTCCAGCTGATCTCATAATGAGGAGTCTCTTTCAACCTACTAGGTGCTGTTGAAAATCACTTCACAGTTTGTTGAGTCTTCATGTCTTCTCTGTTCGTGTCTTTCCTACTTTCTTTGATTGAAATTTTTCTTATTTGTATGACATCATACCACCTGCTTCTGCTTGATGTCTTCTTGGTCGAAATAATAACGTTTCAAGTTACTAATGTGAACAACAAAGTTAGTCCGCATCCATAAGAGCAATTGGATTCTATATGATGTCTTCATAATCTTATGGATAACTTTAACTAGTCCATAGTATTTTCACACCAGTTTTTTTATTCTTGTTGCTTTGAACTCGAAGTTTATCTGAACTTAACTTATATGAACTCTTTATTTTTCTTGAAATTATTGTGGTTGACGCTTCTGACTGACCCTTCTCTTCATCCGTCTAGATGATATTTCTATGTGAACATGTGTTGCTTCAGTGGTTTGTTTCTGTCTCCCTTCTTCAGTATCTGACCTTGTTTTTGTCTCTTCTGGTGGGGATAAATCCATTATTTGACCTTATTTTGCATCGTGGTGTTCATGTAGTGGCAACAAGGTTTCTATTGAGGTTAGCTCACTTGAGCTCCCCTTTTCAATTACAACAGTAGCAGCAAGCATAGATTCATCATGGCTATGATTCTTTCTCAACTATAGTATCGACATCATTTTCAACCCTTTTGGTTGATGGATGTTTTTCTGAATGATCATCGGGTTATACTCCATTACTACTAGACATTTTGCTAGGGGCATGTAAATGACTTTGTGTTTCAGCAGGACGTTCATTCCTGACACGACGTCGAAGTCATCCATTTCAACTATCACTAAACAATTTTCCTAGTCCAAGGCTCCAGCTTGATTAGAGTTCTCATTGTGACTCTTAAAACAGGCAAAGCTTCCAATTTGACGGCGTTCATCTTTCTTGTATCTTGATGCCAAAGGATGTTAAAATATTTTGCATCGGTCTCCATCATGAGTTGTGGGTGGCTGTAGAGTTGACAATGGTGTTCCTTACTACTTTGTGCTTTACCCAAAGTCGAAAGTGAGCTCTTTTCGTGTATACGCAATCTCGAAACCCATTTAGCTCACGGACTGTCTCCTCAACCCTGGCGAGTATGAGTGCTTGGTAAGAGAGAATGTCGAATGAGAAAGACATTCGAATATGACAACATTTGCAACTACCAAAGTGCACTAAACCTAGTAGAGATCTTTGACCTAACGATAATGAAACTTCAAGCCCATTTAATCAATTCGCTTTGTACCTTATTGTTGACCGAATCAGATGCACGCCAGGCCTAAATTCTCTCTCAGTCACCGGGAGACGAAAGAAAGATCAGATCCGAAGTTTACGAATCGAAGAGAAAGTGGATCTGAGTTCTACACGCTTTCATTTTCAAAAGCTTCGCTTGCCTACGGTACTTTATGCAGGATGTGCAACAATACGGTCATCTCTCAGACATGTATAGAGAACTCCGTGATGATTTCCTTGGCCGATAACACAAATGAAATCGCTTCCCTGACCGCCCATCTTATGAGTCCATTCTTGTCTTGTTGGTTTGTTGTACTATTCTATACCTCTCTTGATTGATAGAAAGACGTTCGGAGCTGGGAGGGCCTATCGTGAGGGAACTTTCCTTTTCATGGTAGGCAAAGGTAAAGCGGGAGCTGCATATGTCCACGGTAATCAAGGCAGAGCGACTCCTTCTTTAAAAGATGTTGGTTTTATCGAAACTGTTAGATCCGCTTTCGTTAAAAGAAAAAATAGGAGCTCTTGGTTTGGCCGATGTCGATTCGTATGGCAATGCGGACTCGACTCAAGATGAGGATTCCGCTTTTCATACTGTTGCTATGAGCCGAAAGAGCTGTAAGCTATCTCTCTAAATGAAAGGAAAAAGCACGTACACGTTGACCTTGTTACAAGGGGCGGGGGCCAGCCAAAGAAGGTCAGTCGGACTAGGTTAGGACCCTTGATCTGGTTCAGCTAGGTTCTTCCATGCGAGAATGGATGCGTATCAGTATCCTCTTTAGGACCGGTTGCTTCCTTTTTAGGACCGGTTGCTTCCTCTTTTTATCTTTCAGCTCAAACTTTCCTATCGTCTGACGGAAAAGGTAGGAGTACGACTAATTTTTCCTTTTCTTTCTCGAGCCAAGGGATCATTCAGTTTCTACCAAAAAGTTCGCTATCTATTAGTTGCCGTAATCAAATGTATTTCTCATTTCATGTTAGCTCCTGTAAGAGCTTCCTGGTCCATAGTAAACGAAACCTTGGACTTCTATCGGACTTATAGCATTGCCTGGTGAGCTCGCCGTTGAGGGTTGGCCTTACAGGAAATCGAGCAACCTTTCTTTCCCTACCTGGTATGCTTTCCTGCTTATCGTGCAACTAGCCAACTAGCCAAAGAGAGAGGGAGAGGGATCATGTCAATCAATTTGTATGTGCATTTTGTCCGTTCTGTACTTGCCTGCTTAGCTTTCTTAGCCAACATCTCCAGTTTCCCCCGAACCAAGAGGTCTTGCTTATCCATACCCAACAGTCACACTTTCAGCCGAAAGATTAATTTTTTTTATAAAGTCGGTTCATAGATCAAGAAAGAATGAAGCTGCTTACAGGGACAGTTACGCGATACGTCTTTTCATACTCTCCTTTTCTTTAACCCTGCTATCAACCTAGCTATTCTCGCTTGTTGCTTTAAGGGGTCTCCCCACTGTAGATTACTCGGATTGGTTCTCGCGTCCCTGTGCCAAAAAGGATGGGCGAGTTTGGTTTGAGTGTTCATCGATTGGGTGGATCCATATGCT
>NW_019268581.1:791111-791437 GCF_002738365.1 Cucurbita moschata
GAGACGAGGTGTAGGGCAGTCTAGTAAGCGCATCTGTTTTGGGTATGTTGTCCGCTAAAGGTTTTAGGAAAGGGGGTACAAATTTTCTACATAGGTCATCTGTGGTCACAATTCTTTTAAGGAAGATGCTCCCAAATAATCGGTGAACATCAGTCTTTAAACAAGTTTCAGAGAGCAAGAAGAGGCAGAACAGAGAATAGAAGGGAGTCGTGCAAGGAAGAAGGAACTAGTAGGTTTAATTTGGGTTCGTTTGAACTAAAAAACGAACCAAAATTTTTCAAATGAACCCAAATTTAAGACTCACTAGCCCAAAGTCCATATGTGGT
>NW_019268581.1:791447-807726 GCF_002738365.1 Cucurbita moschata
CAAAGTCCATATGTGGTAAAAAAAAAAAAAAACCTTCCGTGGCCCAACCCTTATTCGCAATCCGCATCCAACCATTTCTTTTTCAACCTACACGTATGCTCCAAGCCAAACTCACGTAACTAGTCAGAAGATGCGGCCCACAACTGAACGGAAGACAAGTGTCACAATCGCACTCTTGCAGTAGTGAGACAATGATTATGTGACATTTGTCCTAATCGAATGAACAAGTCAACCATGCAAAATTTAGACTGAACGAACAATAGCAGTATATGCTCGAATCACGATTAGAAGAAATATTTTAGCAAACGTGGGCGAGGAAATACGTTAAAAAAAATTTCAAATAAAGCAATGTTATAAGCTAAAAGTGAGGAAACAACAACTGGTCATGTTCTCCTATAGTACATTTTGGGACATTTTATTCCTAATGGGTGTAGATATGATTTTGAGGACTAATCATACACAACAATAATAGTAAAGGCCTATCTAAGATGAAAGGAAGTAAAACGTGTTTGGAATGAACATGCCACCATGAACCACAAATCGTTTACAGGAATAGCTGAGACATCTAACATGCAGCCACAGGCAACATGCCTCGGCCAATCATGACCGTGACATCTGCCCTTACAAAATTTGTCAATATCTCTATCAACCGACTCTTCATAAACTCAACGTTGTAGGATGAGGCTGACTTTAGGTCTCGCGACGCGCTTCTAGCTGATCTCAATATTGAGGAGTCTTTTCCAACCTACTAGGAGCTATTGAAAATCACTTCTCGGTTTGTTAACTCTTCAAGTCTTCTCTGTTGGTGTCTTTCCTATTTTCTTTGCTTGAAACAATTTTTTCTTTGCATGACGTCATACCACCTGCTTTTACTTGATGTTTTCTTGGTCAGAATAATAACATTTCAAGTTACTGACGTGGACAACAGGGTTAGTCTGTATCCATAGGAGCAATTGGATCCTATATGATGCCTTCCTAATCTTGTGGATAACTTCGACTAGTCCATAGAATTTTCGCACCAGTCTTTGGATCTTGTTGCTTTGAACTCAAAGTTGATCTAACCTTAACTTATCATAACTCTCTATTTTCTTTGAAATTATCGTGGTCGGCCCTTCTCTTCATCCGTTTGG
The DNA here is from genome assembly GCF_002738365.1 of Cucurbita moschata. Lineage (NCBI taxonomy): Eukaryota > Viridiplantae > Streptophyta > Magnoliopsida > Cucurbitales > Cucurbitaceae > Cucurbita > Cucurbita moschata. The sequence goes on from NW_019268581.1 coordinate 792,578, forward strand.
ATGGTATTTTTGCGTGAACATGTGTTGCTTTAGTGGTTTGTTTTTGTCTCCCTTCTTCAGTAGAGGTGTTGGCTTGGTGTCTTTACCAAGCATTTGAGTGATCAGTGACAAGAGCCTTTGGAGGTCAAATAAACCCGACTGTGAACATGCCATTTTGCTATTTGTAGAATTCAACTAGCTCAGGCTGAGCCGCATGACGTCTATTTGTGGTAGGCGACATAAAACAAATCTTGTGATTTATCTCTGTTGGTGGGGTTAAAACCCAATATCTGACCTTCTTGTTTTGGGTCGTGGTATTCATGTAGTGGCAAAAAAGTTTTTGTTGATGTTGGCACACTTGAGCTCCCCCTTTTCAAATACAACAATGGCAGCAAGTGTAGATTCATCATGGCTAAGATTCTTTCTCAACTGTACTATCGTCATCATTTTCACCCCTCTTGGTTGATGGATGTTTGTCTGAATGATCGTGGGTTAGACTCCGTTACTACTACGCATTTTACTAAGGGCATGTAAATGACTTTGTGTTCTAGCAGGATGTCAATCCCTGACTATTTGGGCTCTAGAATGTTGGATATGAAGGCGAACTATTTCTATTAAAAATCTGATAGAGATATATACTAAATAATTATATATAGTAGGCGGTTACATATAGTGAAGCTATATATAATAAACTGAAATCATATGTATACTCATTAGTCAGTGTTTCCTAAATGTACATTTCTCATTCTCCATATCCTCTCTTTGCATACCTGAAGTCATTCATATAAAACCATTAGTCAATATTTCTTCTTACATTTTCTCTATCATGTTCTTTGTGTTCATTTAAATCAAGTGTGTGCGTTGTTGTGTGATTCTAATAACTGGTATCAGAGCGAGGAGAGATTCACCACGATCTGTGAAGATGGAAAGTTCAATACTGGAATTGAAAAGTTTGATGGATTCGATATAAGTTTCTAGAAGATGCAGATTGAAGATTATCTATACGAGAAAGATATTCAGGAACCCATTTTGGGGGTGAAGCTGGAGTGGAAGGAGTGGAAGCTCAGGGATTGTCACGCCGTAGTTGTTCTCTTATTCAGGAGAAGAGAGGGAGCAATGAAATCCTCTTTAATAGTCTAGTTCCATAGCAAGGAGACTTGAAGGGTAATAGAAGGGTTAGGAATAATTCTTCTCCTAGAGCCTTGTTAATAGAAATTACAACGATTATGGAAATAATCACCATTCATGACCCTCGGAAGTGGGCTTGAGAATCTATTAAAAGGAACTAAAATCTACCACAAAACTCAACAACTTATCTATTTAATCTCTCTTAGCCGAACCTTCCTCATTATAGTTGATTTTCTCATCATTTTTCTTTTCGACAGCAGTGACACTCTGTTTTAGTTTTGTTTAAATAGTTAAAATCTCCAACACCCATTTGAATGTTACCCAAAAACTCACTTAAATTTCCAGCGATAAAATTAACCGAACAGATAGGTTCCCTGTGGAATCGATAATTTACTTATTACTTGCTACTTGTGATAGTGTATACTTGCACTTATTCTTGGGAATTTTACGTCATTTTATTATATACATCCACAAGCGATCAAGCACCTTTAGAGTGGTTGCAGAAGTAACCCTCCAGTGTTGATTGAAGCTCTTGGAGAACATGTAATTTTATATATTTCTTATAGTTAATTTATATATCGTTGTATATTACAAACAAATTGAAATAATACTTTACATCCCAGTCTTTCTTCCTTCCGTGCAAAACTTAACATGAAAACTATATTATTTCAATATTCACTCGAGAAACAAGGGGTGAAAACTATATTATTTCAAACCCTCCATTATTGCTTCTACTTTGCGTGAAAATGCTTCCACTAANATGTTGCTAACTAGGTTGTTTGGTTCGGTTCAATTCTTGGGTCCACTAGATTGAATCGACCTAGCTCAATTAAACTCTTGATAATATAAAAATCATAAGTTTCTTAAATTACGTTAACTTAAAAGTTTAACTCCTAATTTTTTTTAGAATGTTTAGCTTTGTTTCTAGTTGATCTCTAAATGCTTAGAGTATCTAATAAGACTTCTATTTAAGGAACTTTTTTCTATAAAAGATGTAAGACTTCAGGTTTATTATTAGGAATTTTAAATGAGTGATTTGATATATCATAGAGGACAAAAATATTTATTTGTTTCAAATATCTTATGTTGACCATTCTTTTTTGTCAAGTATTTTGAATATTATCATTGTGAATTACTAATGGCATTAGATTGAATCTCATTAATAACAATATCCCAAAACTCAGGTAAAAATGACATCAAAATTAATACTTTAATTTCATGTTCAAAATTTATTTCCACTTAACTCAGTTGACTGATAATTATAATAGTCACCCGTGCACAAATATTTACAACCTTAAAAGGTAGAAATTACGAGGAGTACAAGAGAAGAGTGCTTAAAATAGTTTCAAAATATAGAGAAAAAAAATAGTAGGAATTGGTCAAAGTCAACATCCATCGATCACTTATGGCACAACACAACAAGGGTAACATTTTTTTTTATTTCTCTACTATATTAGGCCCTTTGGTTTATTGGCTTTACAAGATGGAGATATTAAGTTTTCTATGTTTAAAATAAATTTGGTTTGATTGTTTTCGGGTTAGCATTGATACCATCAAAACTTATTTATTTCTTTGAAATGTTTGAGTTTACAATTTACATGTTTTCATTTTTCTACTTTGTCTGCATATAGAAATGAAGCAAAATTAATCTAAGGGTTTTAGGCATATTGTTATAATTCTAATTTTTAACTAAAAAAAATTAGTCTCATTTTCACGCTTAAAACTACCCTATAGGTATAATCGACCTATTATTTGTTGGCTTTTTTGCCTTAATCTTTTGATGATAACAAACCTACCTTCAATTATTAACAATTCTCAGTATTTTTTTCCACAGTGTAAGGTTGGGAACAACGATTTCAACGTCTTTTTTGGTTCACTCAAATTAGAGATAAAACGAATAAGTTCTAGTCAAAACAAATACCCGACGTGATGATGTTGTGGCAAAATTGAAATCATGAACCAATCAAATTCAAAAAAAGATACCTGACGTGATGATGTGGTGACAAAATTGATGATGTGATGACAAAATTGACATCATGGACCAGCGGCAAAATTGACATCATAAACCAATCGAAGTATGACATTTATAAATTTGGTAGAGTAACAAATGGTGGAGTTTTCAATTACATTTATAAAAGTTTTCCATTACTTTTAAATTATAAAATCATTTCAAGTACATTTATAAAAATTTTCGGTTACCTTTCAAATGGAAAGAAATTATAAAAATTTCATTTACATTTATGAAAACTAGATGTTACTTTTAAATGAAAAGAAAATAAAGTTATAATGATTTCATTTATTATTAGTTTCAAATGGAAAGAAATTATAATGATTTCATTTAGTTTTCATAAAGATAATTATTTGAATTACGAAATCATTTCAATTACAAGGATTTCATTTAGATTTATAAAACTTTTAATTATTTTTAAAATGTTACTCACAGTTTCATTAACATTTTTTTATAGTATTACATTTAAATATGTTATATATATATATATATATATAATAAAAATGAATTTAAAATGTTTTTAATATTTATTTAAGATAATATATATATCTATATATATATATTTAAATGCAACATGTGTTCTATAATTTTTTACGATAAATTTAAAAATAAATAAATATTATTTTTCGTGGTCCATGTTTTGGTTAACGTTTTAGTGGTCCGTATCAATTCCTATTTTTACAACTTTTGCTATTTAAACTCATCACCTCTTAGTATTTTTCACAACACAACACACAGAACATTTGTTTCCTCGATCTAAATTTTTTTTAAAAAGCCTCCATTGTTTCTCTCCAAAGCTTCCAATTCTATTTTTTTTATCTTGTTCCTGAGAGAGATGTCTATTATTTCAGAGTGTTGTTGTGTGTTTCTATAAGATTTCAGACAATTGAATTGGTTTGATCCTGAGCCGGGGAAAGGATTGAGTTTTCTCTTGAACTCGTAAAAAGAGCGATTACCGGTTTGATCCTGAGCCGTGGAAAGGATTGAGTTTGCTCTTGAACTTGTAAAAAGAGCGGTGTATCGGTTCTATCCTGAGCTGTGGAAAGGATTGAGTTTGCTCTTGAACTCGTAAAAAGAGCGGTGTACCGGTTTGATCCTAAGCCGTAGAAAGGATTGAGTTTGTTCTTGCACTCGTAAAAAGAGCGGTGTAGCGGTTGGGCTCTGATTCGAGGAAAGAGTCAGAAAGTTTTAATCAAATTCTTAAGAGGTGCTTGGGAAGTGGAGTATGTTGAGTTTGACTGAACCACTAGTGGTATATTTTCTAACCCTTTTCCTATTTAAGTTCTAAATTATTGTTAAGTTTTATTGCATGGTATCAAGTTTGAAATAATTACATTGTTGAAACCCTATTCACCCCCTCTAAGATTGTCATATCGATCCAACATTATCCTTCCACCAATAGGAGCAAAAGGCAACGTTACTATGTGAAACTAGTTAAATGTCATTTATTCAACAATAAGGGTGTTAGCATGCATTTGGAAATGAACCCATATTTAAAAAATATAGATAAAATAGAAAAGAATTGTTATCTCAAAGACAATGATACTATGTGAAACTAGCCTCAAGATGCTTCCTTAACTCTTAGGGGCGGTAAACCAACTGTTCCCTCACCCAAGACCCATGGCCCAACTCCCAACATGGAAGGGATAATCTAGAGAATCATTCCAAGAACCCTAACGGATGGGTTACAAACTCACATTATCAAGCTCGACGACAAACAATGTCGCCGGCAAACTTAGGAAGACTACATGAAATTACGAATATATCAATGTAAGATTTTTTAATTTACCGATTTTTAAAATTTTAAATTTTGTGAAATTAGTGGCGATTAAACAAATGTTAAATTATGTGAAATTAGTGGCAAAGAAGAATATTTTAGAGAGCTCTTCCTTTTTATTTAAGATTTTGATATTTAAGAAAAGAGAAAATGAATAAAAGTAAGTGAAAACAAAAAGGGAGTCATGACCCATTTTTGGTAGGTTCTCGAAGCACGGATTGCAAGTTAAGAGGTTGAAAACAAAGTAAAATGTTAACTACTCTTAAAGATATGGGTAAAATGTTTTCTCGAAATAAAAAAAGAATTAAAATATAATGAAATAAGGGAAATGTTGAAAAAAATCATTTTAAACCTTCAAAAATAGTTGGTGTTATTTGTCTAGGGCAACTACTCAATTGGTGTTATTTGTCTAGGACAACATTTTATAGATTTAGGAGGAGTAAGTGAAAACAAAAAGGTTGTCATGACCCATTTTTGGTGGGTTCTCGAAGCACGGATTGCAAGTTAAGAGGTTGAAAACAAAGTAAAATGTTAACTACTCTGAAAGATATGGGTAAAGTAAAATATTTACTACTCTTAGTTACATGGTAAAATGTTTTCTCGAAATAAAAAAAGAATTAAAATATAATGAAATATGTTGAAAAAAATCATTTTAAACCTTGAAAAATAGTTGGTGTTAGCTCTTAGTTACATGAAAGATATGTGTAAAATGTTTTCTTGAAATAAAAAAAGAATTAAAATATAATGAAATAAGGGAAATGTTGAAAAAAATCATTTTAAACCTTCAAAAATAGTTGGTGTTATTTGTCTAGGGTAACTACTCTTAGTTACATGAAAGATCTACCTTCAAAAATAGTTGGTGTTAGTTGGTGTTATTTGTCTAGGGTAACTACTCAGTTGGTGTTATTTGTCTAGGGCAACTACTCTTAGTTACATGAAAGATCTACTCTTAGTTACATGAAAGAAATGTGTAAAATGTTTTCTTGAAATAAAAAAAGAATTAAAATATAATGAAATAAGGGAAATGTTGAAAAAAATCATTTTAAAACTTCAAAAATAGTTGGTGTTATGGAAAACATGAGTAAGTTTTAACCATGTTCATAGTGGGTGCTTGGATACCACACTCTTTTCTTAATGTACATGGAATCGGTAATTATTCTTATTTTTTTTCCCTTTAGACACTCGGTGGTCGAGAGTAAATCAAACAAAGTGTATGTACATGGAATCGGTAATTATTCTTATTTCTTTTCCCAACCAAATTTGAATTAGTGACCTCTTGATTTGCAGTCAAATGCTCTACCACTGAGCTATGGACCCATTTTGCATGATTTCAACTTTAGTGACCCCTTCTACAGAGTGTCAGTCCAAAAGTGTAAAAAGTGTTTGTCCAAAATAAAAGGGTGACCGGTCAAATTCTCTACCATTGAGCCATGGATCCATTTTGTAGGATTTTAACCTTAGTGGCCCCTTAGACATAGTGTCGGTCCAAAAAGTGTAACAAATTTCTATCCTAGATAGAAGGGCCCAACTAGGTTCGAATTGGTGACCTCTTGATCTGCAACCAAATGCTCTAACATTGAGCTATGGTCCCATTTTGTATGATCTCAACCTTAGTGACCCCTTCTACAGATTATCGGTCCAAAAGTGACCCTACCAAATCAGCTATGGACCAATTTTGTATAAATTGGTGGATTACCTATCGGGAATTAAACAGAGGTAAGTCGAAAGTGCTAACCACTGCAACATAGAACCACTCGTTAAACTTTATTTTGGCAGTGATTTTGATAAGCACCAATAACGTTGGATTTTGCAAAGCTAGAGGTCGTAGTATGCTTACAGACTTTCACAAGGTGTTTTCAACTTCTTTTATAGGTAATTGAACTTTTGAGTCCATGCAAATGATTGGTTGGATTAGTATCAATTTGAGAAGACAGAGGAGAGAAGAGAGACTTTGTTAGAAACTCTCCCATAGGTAATCTCCCAAGGTGTTTTCAACTTTTTTTATAGGTAGAATTTTAAAATCAAACCACAACAAATTTTACTTCTATCTAGCAAAATTATTATTTTTTTTTTGTTTGAAACAAGATAATTCCTTATTTTTCTAAAAGTAAATTTGCCTCTCTAGATTTTAATAGTTTTGTTAATTAAATTGTCAGAGTACAATGGAAATAATACTTTATTTTTTATTTTTTATTTTTACAATTTTGTAATTTGTATGGTATTATTCGAGGCTTTTGAATGAAATATGATAATTGATTCTCTGTCCTCTTTGACAATTTTAGATACCTCCATATCCGATATTTGATGCGTCACGTTTCATTATGAGATCTGCCCTTGGGTCAATAAGACTTAAGCAGAGAGTTTATTTGACTAATGATTTGATTTTTTTGGGTTGTAGGATATCCCTTACAAATCAAGACTTATTATTATGTTGAAGACACTCATCAAGACATTTGTAAATGTGCCTGATATCTTGAAGGATATAAGACACGTAATTGAGAGAACCTAATTTTTTTTTGAAGTTGGCTTTTCTAGGATACGTCATCACCAAAGTTTGAGACAAAGACCATTGGATGGGTTTTAATAAGGCTCAAATAAATTTAAAATCCAAGAAAACGAATCTGAGTTTGATATTATTTAATTTTAGGTATGGACACAACTAGCTGATTTCTTTTGATTACATTAATGAATGTATGTAGATGTTTAAAGTGTTGATCTTAATGGTTTTAGAAAATATCAACACATCATCAATATAAACTATCGAATTTTTTTGAAAGGATTGAAAATATCATTCATAATCTTCTGAAATTCGGATGGAGCGTTTTTTGGCCTAAATGGCATAAAGTTCCTCTCATATTTTCTAAATTGGACATTAAATGCTATTTTATATTTGTCTTTTTAAGAAATTAGAATTTTCCGAAATCCCAATTTCATGTCGAATTTTATAAAAACATTTGACTCTAAATTCTTTTATCAAATCATTTTTGTTTTGGATTGGATATCTTATTTATTCTAAAACCTTATTCAAAGGTTTGTAGTTAACCTAAAATGTCAAACATGACCACCATCTCTTTGAAGACTTTATCAGCTTCCTCTGCAAAATGTCACAGTATTTAGTTTTTGATGCTTTTTTACTTAACCCCAAGGTTTTATTTACAGTGAACTTGTGATAATTTTTGTCAAATTATATATTTGAATACCTAATACATTAAGATATAATATCTTTAATATTAAAATGTCATAGAATATCATAATATATGTTTAATTAATATGAATCTCATTCAAATTTCAAATATATATTTTTATTTAATGTTTATGATATACATCAATTATTTTAATATTTAACATATCAAATACGTTAATATGTTTTGATATTATACTTCAAGACTATAGGAACTTTCTCAGAGGACCTAAGAGTTACACGGCCCACAATACATCTCATGGACGATGCAAAACTATGGTGGGGCTTGAAGGTGAATTGTATAAAAAACTTGTCATGCACCAAAAGATTATGGGAAGACCATTGATGGAATTGAAGCAATCGACGTTCCCCTATATGGGTTTCCAATCAAAGACCTAATGGTTGATGTTGACTCTTTTGAAGAAAGAGCAATGTGATCAAACAACAAGAAACGTGGCGGTATCTCTGAGAACTCTATCACACACATAAAAAAACGTGTCGAAGAGTTAGACATTACACAGAAGATATGACTTTCATCGAGAAGACTCGAGTTTGATTCTCGACAATGAAATTTTATTTTCTTATTTCTTTTATTTTATACTTTCATCTTTTGTCACCAATTATATTTAAACTTTATCTAGGTTTGAGAAGCACTGTAATGGATGAGTTCAATGGTATCTTAAATTCAAAAGACTTTTATGCACTTAGTTTGAGAGGCACTGTAATGGTCAAGTTCAATAGTATCTTAGATTAAAAAGACTTTCATGAACTTTGAACCTTTAATAGTGTTATGTCATAGATATTTGGTTCAATTTCAACAAGTGAGGTTGAGGTCATTCAAATGGTTAATGTGATAATTCGGTCATTTTCAAGGTCTCTTTTGTTGAACGCCATCATGGCTGAGATGACTGAGATGAGCACCAGAGTGAGTTTGACAAGGAGGGTCGTAGAGAACCACACCCCAAGTCAAGCTCATGTTGGGCTGAACAAACTGAAAATCCAAAAACACAAACCCTTAAATGGGAACCGGTATGCTAAGGAATTAAAAAAAAATTATTTTTGACGTTGAACAATACTCGAAGGTTATTGGAACTTGCTCATAGGACCTAAGAGTTACGTTGGTCGCAATGCATCTCATGGACGATGCAAAGCTATGGTGGCGCTCGAAGGTGAATGGTATAAAAAATGGGTCATGCACCATAAACTCATGAGAAGACTGTTGATGAAATCGATGCAATCGACACTCCTCTTGATGGGTTGCCAATCAAAGACCTGACGTTTGATGTTGACCCTTTTGAAGAAAGAGCCACACGATCGAACAGCTTGAAACGTCGCAGTAATTCTGAGAACTCTATCTCACACATGAAAGGACAACTACACAAAAAATTCATTGTTGTCCAACGGTTTGGATATTTGGCTTTCACCTAGGAGATTCTGGTTTGATTCTCTGAAATGGAATATTATTTTCTTATATATTTTTATTTTATAGTTTCATCTTTTGTCACCAATTATATTTAAACTTTACCTCATTTTGAGAGGCACTTTAATGGTCAAGTTCAATAGTATCTTAGATTAAAAAGACTTTTATGAACATCATACCTATGTTAGTGTTATGTTATAGATATTTGTTTCAATTTAAACAAGTGGAGTTGAGGTGATTCAAATGGTTAATGAGATAATCTGGCTATTTTCGAGGTCTCTCTTGTTGAACGCGATCATGGTTGAGATGAGCACCCGAGTGAGTTTGACAAGGAGATCCGAATTTAAACTTTACCTACGTTTGAGAGGCACTATAATGGTCAAGTTCAATGGTATTTTACATTAAAAAGACTTTTATGAACTTTGTACCTTTGTTAGTGTTACTTTGTACAGGTTTGTGTTACTTTGTACCTTTGTTAGTGTTATGTTATAGAAATTTGGTCAAGTTCAACAAGTGGGGTTGAGGTGATTCAAATGGTTAATGTCACTTTATTTGATTCAAATTGTTAATGTGATAATCCAGTTGAATAGTTACAGGTTATTTCCAAGGTCTCTCTTATTGAACGTCAACAAGGTTGAAATGATTAAGATGAGCACATGAGTGAGTTTGACAAAATTGAAATAAAATGAAATAAAATCACTAAAAAAAATCAATAAAATTTGAAAAAAATTGAAAAAAAAACTAGCCTTACAACACTTCGTTCAACTCGAAGGGCGGTAAATCAAGGATTCCTTCGCCCAAGACAAATGATCGAACTCCCAACATGGAAATGATAAGCTATAGAATCATTCCAAGAACCTCAATGGATGGGTTACAAACTCACATTACCAATCTTGACAATTGGACGTGTCATCGCCGTTAGAAGAACGACCACATCAGAGCAAGTCATGGGGATAGAAGATCCCGTTGGAGGATGATAGACCAACCGTAATCTTCAGCCCAACGAGCCAAGCTTTTGTAGAAGCAAGAACCTTTGTATTAAAGAAATTAACACCTTCTTATACAAAATTTGGATCAACCAAGAGATAAAGCTAGATCTAGATAATGAGATCAAAGATTGAGAAACAAGATTTGGAACCTTTTTCTAAATTGAGTCACTTCACAATCGAACTTGATCAAGGCTTTGATTGAATGACTCAGATCAATTTACCACAAAAATTTCATGAAACTTAGAAATGACAAAGCTATGCTCAGATTTCTATGAGGGGGATCGTCTCAACTTGAGAGATCAATTTCATTGATCACACATATGCTTTTACATAATAATTTGTGGGTATTTATAGTCTCCCAACAAAAGAAGGTAGTGGCCGTGATTTAATCTCAATCCCTTTAAATCTCCACAGAAGACGAAGTCAATTTGAGCATTACAAACTTTATGAAATTAAAATAATAAATAAAGTTTTCTAACCACTCATGAAATGATGCGTGCAACTCCATACACTACTTCAACCGTCCAAATATTTACTTTTGAATCTCCAAATGGTCTTGACTCAAACGAATCAGCTTGTAACACATGAAATGATGGTTGAACCTAGCCTATCCAATTTTGTAGATGAAGTATGAATGCTTGTTGAATCTTCCTTGTCGTGGGTTGTGTAATAGGTCTAGTTGGAACACCGTGATTCTTATCATCATCCCCCTCTTCAAAAGGATTCGTCCTCGAATCAGAAAAATCACCACCTACATCAAAAGAACTCAACTCAGCAACATTAAAAGTAGAATGTACACCATGATTCTTATCATCATCCCCCTCTTTAAGATTCATCCTCGAATCAGAAAAATCATCACCTACATCAAAAGAACTCAACTTAGCAACATTGAAAGTAGAATGTATTGACGATTCTACCGGAACATCAATTTTATTGTTCCATGCAATAAAATGAGACATTTTACTAAATATCTTATTGAGCATTTATAGTCGAATAAAGAATTAGGAATCCACCAATCTTTAGATCTACAGACCCACTCTCACTCCCAATTCAGCTATCTACACTAACATTAAAATGAAAATTCGTCCGATAATCCCATTTTACATAAACTACATAAACTACATAAATATAAATGGAGTAACATGAGATAGAAGTAAACATAGTAATAAAAAGAAACTACATAAACTTAAAAGGAAGTTAATCCCATTTTACAATATAAATATTGTTCAATTGTAGCAAAGAAGTAGTTTTGAAAACTAGCCACTCCAGATCCATCTATGTTTGGAAAACTAAAATAAAGAAAAATAAATAAATAAAAATATTTTTCAAAAACTTAGTTTGATGTGAAATTTTGCTTAAAATTCAAATGTTTTCTTTTCTTTTTTTATTTATTATTTTTTTTAATAAAAGGATAAAACACATAATTTTGAAATTAAAAAAAAAAAACAAACAAACAAAATAGTTATCAAATGGGCCTAATTTTTAACATATCTTTCCCAAAGGGATGCATGGGCTCTAGTGGCAATGCTGCTTCAGTGTGTGATAGACCATGTGAAGTTAACGTGACAATAATAGTAGGTTCTAAAGCACAAAAATATGTGGATAAATTTCATATATTGAGGTGCGGAAAACATATACACACAGGCAACTAAAAATGATAGATCCACTATAAGGGCATTTGGTCTAGTGGTATGATTTTCTTTTTACAAATTAGGTGGAATGAACAAACAAAAATAATGAGTTTAAAATTACCAAACAAAATATCAATTTTCAAATGGAATGGAGACATAAGACCATTCGAAAAAAGAAAAATATTAAATACATTTTCAACTAATGCATCTGGTTGAGAGATATTATGGCCAATATAAGAAAAATATAGCATTAACTAATTTTCATGGACACATATGGATCCTTAGCATACTAAAATGACTGTTATTATTGGTATCAAACCAATAACAATTCATATCAGCCAAATCTTCCAATTGATAATTAGGCTAGAGAAAGAACTTGAATTTATTTTTATATCTATCAACATATTTGCTACTTTTATCTAAAATTTGATCACAAGTTTTTCTTATTTGCATTGTAAAATTATGTATTTCTATGGATATCATTTTTATTTTTAGAATTGAAACAAAAACATGTGGATAAATTTCAAATATTGAGGCGCATAAAAGATATGTACCAGCAACTAAAAATGATAGATCCACTACAAGGCATTTGGTCTAGTGGTATGATTCTCGCTTCAGGTGCGAGAGGTCATGAGTTTGATTCTCAAAATGCCCCAACAATTATATCAAATTGAAGCATGCAATATAATAAGATTTGAAATAGGTTTTTTAAACCTTGAACCAAGAAGTAATTCAAATGAATATTTCGAAAGAAAAAAAAAGAGGAAGCTATATTTAATTATAATTTACCAGTGTCTTTATAACATGTTAATTGAAGAGAGCAAACAACAAGAATAAACAATATGTGTATTTATGATTGAGGATTCCTCTCCTTTCTTGACATAAAGACTTACTTTACAATAAACAGTCATCTACTCTTATCTTACTCCTACTCCCTTTTCTAAGAATCAACATAGCATAATCATTCTATGAAGGCCGAGGTAGTCTTATAAAAGAAGATGAGGGTACCACTTTCAAATCATTCCATGAGGACTTGAGAAAGTTTTGTGAAAGAAGATGAGGGTACCACTTTCTTTGTGGTATCGGTCATGCTATTTGAAAAACCTGAAGTCATCATAGCCTTCCACCGGTTCTGAAGACTCCTTTGGCATCAATGTGCTCCAATGAAAGAGATCAGACCCTTTCCTAAACTAGAACCGGGCACAAAACGCCGAGGAGAAAGTCGAAAGCGAGCTCTTTTCGCGTATACGCAATCTCGAAACCCAATTAGCTCACGGACTGTCTCCTCAACCCTTGCGAGTATGAGTGCTTGGTAAGAGAGAATGTTGAATGAGAAAGACATTCGATTACGACAACATTCGCAACTACCAAAGTGCACTAAACCTAGTAGAGATCTTTGACCTAACAATAATGGAACTTCAAGCCCATTTAATCAATCCGCTTTGTACCTTATTGTTGACCGAATCGGATGCACACCAGGCCTAAATTCTCTCTCAGTCACACGGAGACGAAAGGAATATCAGATCCGAAGTTTACGAATCGAAGAGAAAGTGGATCTGAGTTCTACACGCTTTCATTTTCAAAAGTTTCGCTTCCCTACGATACTTTATTCATGATGTGCAACAATGCGGTCATCTCTCAGCCGTGTATAGAGAATTCCTTGATCATTTACTTGGCGGATAACACAAATCAAATCGCTTCCCTAACCGCCCATCTTATGAGTCCATTCTTGTCTTGTTGGTTTGTTGTACTATTCTATACCTCTCTCGATTGATAGAAAAACGTTCGGGACCTGGGAGGGCCTATCATGAGGGAACTTTCCTTTTCACGGTAGGCAAAGGTAAAGCGGGAGCTGCATATGTCCACGGTGATCAAGGCAGAGCGACTTCTTCTTTAAAAGATGTTGGTTTTATCGAAACTATTAGATCCGCTTTCGTTAAAGAAAAAATAGGAGCTCTTGGTTTGGCCGATGTCGATTTCTATGGCAATGCGAACTCGACTCAGGATGAGGATTCCGTTTTTCATACTGCTGCTATGAGCTGAAAGAGCTGGTAAGCTATTTTGCTAAACGAAAGGAAAAAGCACATACGCGTTGACCTTGTTACAAGGGGCGAGGGTCAACCAAAGAAGGTCAGTCGGACTAGGTTAGGACCCTTGATCTGGTTCAGCTAGGTTCTTCCATGCGAGAATGTATGTGTATCGGTATCCCCTTTAGGACCGGTTGCTTCTTCTTTTTGTTTATACGTTTGGAGAAACTTGTTAAGGCCGCCTTTCTTATCAAGTGTGATTCAATCTTTCAGCTCAAACTTTCCTATTGTCCGACGAAAAAGGTAGGAGTACGACTACCTTTTCCTTTTCTTTCCCGAGCCAAGGGATCATTCAGTTTCTACCAAAAAGTTTGCTATTTATTAGTTGCCGTAATCGAATGTATTTCTCATTTCATGTTAGCTCCAACAAGAGCTTCCTGGTCCGTAGTAAGACGAAACCTTGGACTTCTATCAGACTTATAGCATTGCCTGGTGAGCTCGCCGTTGAGGGTTGGCCTTACAGGAGATCGAGCAGCCTTTCTTTCCCTACCTGGTATGCTTTCCCGCTTATCGTGCAACTAGCCAACTAGCCAAAGAGAGAGGGAGAGGGATCATGTCAATCAATTTGTATGTGCATTTTGTCCGTCCTGTACTTGCCTGCTTAGCTTTCTTAGCCAACATCTTCGATTTCCCCTGAACCAAGAGGTCCTGCTTATCAATACCCAACAGTCACACTTTCAGCCAAAAGACTGATTTTTTTCATAGAGTCGGTTCATAGATCAAGAAAGAATGAAGCTGCTTATAGGAACGGTTACGCGATACGTCTTTTCATACTCGCCTTTTCTTTAACCCTGCTATCAACCTAGCCATTCTCGCTTGTTTCTTTAAGGGGTCTCCCCACTGTAGATTACTCGGATTGGTTCTTGCGTCTTTGTGCCAAAAAGGATGGGCGAGTTTGGTTTGAGTGTTCATCGATTGGGTGGATCCATATGCTCCGGGGGGGGGGGGG
>NW_019268581.1:807975-850003 GCF_002738365.1 Cucurbita moschata
TGCAAGGAAGAAGGAACTAGTAGGTTTAATTTGGGTTCGTTTGAACTAAAAAACGAACCAAAATTTTTCAAACGAACCAAAATTTAAGACTCACTAGCCCAAAGTCCATATGTGGTAAAAAAAAAAACCTTCCGTGGCCCAACCTGATATGATAAGGAATCAATACAAGGGGAATAAGATTCGGATTACCTTGTCGATCGAATATCTCAAGCCAAGAACACTTTGTTTGAGATTCGAATCACTCCAGAAGCAAGATCGATCATGTCTAGCTTCAATGATTCTTGTTGATCAAATATCTCAAACACTTGTTTGAGATTCGAATCACTCCACAAGCAAGATTGATCATGTCGAGCTTGAATGATTCTACATGCAATCTAAACTACATAGAATTGCAAAGAAACTTAGCCATTGGCTAAAGAAAAGCACAAATGCTTCTTTTGATATATCTTCTAAGTCTTCCTTACAAATACAACATACATGGTTTTATATAGCCTCAAAATGAAACTATTAAAGGCATTTCAAATGTTGTAACATTCACACTTTATGGCCATGATTAGCCATTATGTAAATGTAACCGAAATTAAATAAAAAGTCTTAAAATACAATAACTCTAAATTATAACCCACCCAAAATTTACAACAATCAAACTTTATTCTTCTTTAATGTAGCATGAATTGAAACATCTTTTGATAATTTTGACAACCTTTTCTTCACATCTTCATTGAAGCATATTGTATGATTGATGTCTCTTGGTTCATATCACAACCCTTATTCGCAGTTCGCATCCAACCATTTCTTTTTCAACCTACACGTATGCTCCAAGCCAAACTCACGTAACTAGTCAGAAGATGTGGCCCACAACTGAACGGAAGACAAGTGTCACAATCGCACTCTTGCAGTAGTGAGACAATGATTATGTGACATTTGTTATAATCCAATGAACAAGTCAACCATGCAAAATTTAGACTGAACGAACAATAGCAGTGTATGCTCGAATCACGTTTAGAAGAAATATTTTAGAAAACGTGAGCGAGGAAATACGTTAAAAACAATTTCAAATAAAGCAATGTTATAAGCTAAAAGTGAAGAAACAACAACTGGTCACGTTCTCCTATAGTACATTTTGGGACATTTTAGTCCTGATGGGTGTAGATATGATTTTGACGACTAATCATACACCCAGTATTGGCACAACAATAATAGTAAAGGCCTATCTAAGATGAAAGGAAGTAAAACGTGTTTGGAATGAGCATGCCACCATGAACCACAAATCGTTTATAGAAATAGCTGAGACATCTAACATGCAGCCACAACATGCCTCGGCCAATCATGACCGCGACATCTGCCCTTACACAATTTGTCAATATCTCTATCAACCGACTCTTCATAAACTCAACATTGTAGGATGAGGCTAACTTTAGGTCTCACGACGCGCTTCTAGCTAATCTCAGTATTGAGGAGTCTTTTCCAACCTACTAGGGGCTATTGAAAATCACTTCTCGGTTTGTTAACTCTTCAAGTCTTCTCTGTTGGTGTCTTTCCTACTTTCTTCGCTTGAAACAATTTCTTCTTTGCATGACGTCATACCACCTGCTTTTACTTGATGTTTTCTTGGTCGGAATAATAACATTTCAAGTTACTGACTTGGACAACAGGGTTAGTCTGTATCCATAGGAGCAATTGGATCCTATATGATGTCTTCCTAATCTTGTGGATAACTTTGACTAGTCCATAGAATTTTCGCACCAGTCTTTGGTTCTTGTTGCTTTGAACTCAAAGTTGATCTAACCTTAACTTATCATAACTCTCTATTTGCTTTGAAATTATCGTGGTCGACCCTTCTATTCATCCGTCTGGATGGTATTTTTGCGTGAACATGTGTTGCTTTAGTGGTTTGTTTTTGTCTCCCTTCTTCAGTAGAGGTGTTGGCTTGGTGTCTTTGCCAAGCATTTGAGTGATCAGTGACAAGAGCCTTTGGAGGTCAAATAAACTCGACTGTGAACATGCCATTTTGCTATTTGTAGAATTCAACTAGCTTAGGTTGAGCCGCATGACATCTATTTGTGTTTGGCGACATAAAACTAATCGTGTGATTTATCTCTCTTGGTGGGGTTAAACCCAATATCTGACCTTCTTGTTTTGGGTCGTGGTGTTCATGTAGTGGCAATAAAGTTTTTGTTGAGGTTGGCACACTTGAGCATCTCCTTTTCAAATACAACAATGGCAGCAAGTGTAGATTCATCTTGGCTAAGATTCTTTCTCAACTGTACTATCGTCATCATTTTCACCCCTCTTGGTTTATGGATGTTTGTCTGAATGATCGTTGGGTTAGACTCCGTTACTACTACGCATTTTGCTAAGGGCATGTAAATGACTTTGTGTTCTAGTAGGATGTCAATCCCTGACTATTTGGGCTTTACAATGTTGGATATGAAGGCTAACTATTTCTAGTAAAAATCTGATAGAGATATATACTAAATAGTTATATGTAGTAGGCGGTTACATATAGTGAAGCTATATATAATAAACTGAAATCATATGTATACCCATTAGTCGGTGCTTCCTAAATGTACATTTCTCATTCTCCATATCCTCTCTTTGCATACCTGAAGTCATTCATACAAAACCATTAGTCAATATTTCTTCTTACATTTTCTCTATCATGTTCTTTGTGTTCATTTAGATCAAGTGTGTGCGTTGTTGTGTGATTCTAATAACTGGTATCAGAGCAAGGAGAGATTCACCACGATCTGTGAAGATGAAAAGTTCAAAGACTGGAATTGGAAAGTTTGATGGATTCGATATTAGTTTCTAGAAGATGCAGATTGATGATTATCTATACGAGAAAGATATTCAGGAACCCATTTTGGGGGTGAAGCTGGATACCATGACCACGGAGGAGTGGAAACTCAAGGATTGTCACGTCGTAGGGTTAATGATATGAGATAAGGAATCACTACAAGGGGAGTAAGATTCGGATTACCTTGTTAATCGAATATCTCAAGGCAAGAACATTCTTTGAGATTCGAATCACTCCACAAGCAAGATCGATCATGTCTAGCTTGAATGATTCTTGTTGATCAAATATCTCAAGGCAAGAATACTTGCTTGAGATTCGAATCATTCCACAAGCAAGATTGATCATGTCGAGCTTGAATGATTCTACATGCAACTTAAACTACATAGAATTGCAAAGAAACTTAGCCATTAGCTAAAGAAGAGCACAAATGCTTCTTTTACTATATTTTCGAAGTCTACTTACAAATACAACATGCATGGCTTTATATAGCCTCAAAATGAAACTATTAAAGACATACCAAAAGTTGTAACATTCATACTTAATGACCATAATTAGCCATTATGTAAATGTAACCTAAAGTAAATAAAAAGTCTTAAAATACAATAACTTTAAATTACTCTAAATTGTAACCCACCCAAAATTTATAACAATCAAACTTCATTCCTCTTCAATGTGGCATGAATTGCTTGATAATTTTGACAACATTTTCTTCACATCTTCATTGAAGTATATTGTATGATTGATGTCTCTTAGTTCATATCAGTTAATCTGGTTGACGCTGTCAGGGAACCAAAGAAAGTGCAATTGAAAATGGTCCATACAGACATTTAGGGACCATCTCCAGTTTCTTCATTTCTAGTAACAAAATTTCATGGATTAGAGGTCTCGCACTGTTCAACGACAACTCTCTATTTTCCTAAGGCTAGTCAGATATCTCATGACCACTCTTTTCCTCCTCACCATATCTAGACACTATAACATTGATCCAGTATTGTCTTATATAGTTAACGTTCACTCTTTAACGTCCAAGGATATTTTTTAACTACCACGAAAATCAAAACATACAATAAATTCATACAAGTTTTACAACATATCATATACTACAAAATAGGGTTAGACTGCTTACTTGGTCGTGGAGAGACGTGTCATCGAGCTGAGTCATAGAGATATACGACTCTTTATCCTAAGAAAAAATTCATATAATTTAAAATCTAGCTGCTCTGATACCAATCTGTCACAACCCAAATTGTAAGGGTTCAAAACTCAGATAGAAACTAGAATTGAGAGTGAAAACAAATAAAAATAAAAGTAAATTAATATAAAATAAGAAAATGTTGTAAAATTAAAATGAGATCGAGAAAACCACACAACATTAAATATAAAATAAAATAAAATTATAAAACGGTGTTGTTCAATTTTATGAAAACTGAAAAAGAAAAGTGTTTGGGATACAATTACAAAAAAAAAATAAAAAAAAATAATCACCCCATCTGTGAGTGCACAACCTTTGAAGGCTCCCTTATCTCAACGGTAAGTTCTATTACGAACCCATCCAAAATAATCACCCCTGTGACCGCATCTCATGAGTTTAAACTGCTAGTCTAAACATGGTTTCGTCACGAAAGCTTTAGAGATAAATCTATCTTTACAAAAATATTTTTCTCTTAATTTATAATTAGTCATGAAAAGTTCTATTACGAATCCATCCAAAATAATCACACCTGTGACCGCATCTCCTGAGTTTAAATTGCTAGTCTAAACATGGTTTCGTCACGAAAGCTTTAGAGATAAATCTATCTTTACAAAAATATTTTTCTCTTAATTTATAATTAGTCATGAAAAGTTCTATTACGAACCCATCCAAAATAATCACACCTGTGACCGCATCTCCTGAGTTTAAACTGCTAGTCTAAACATGGCTTTGTCACAAAAGCTTTAGAGATAAATCTATCTTTACAAAAATATTTTTCTCTTAATTTATAATTAGTCATGAAAAGAAATAATTAGGTATAAATTTTGTCTAGAATTCAAAACTTTCAAATCTTCCCGTTCCTTACCCAGATTCAAATCAAGATTCTTGAACTCCATATATAAAGTTGGTATCCTCTAATAAAACAAGAATTTCTCTTAAGATCATTAAATTCTTATAGGCTCCAGGCTCAATATCATTAATACAATTATGTTTTATCTTGAACATGCCAAACATGAAACTAAAGTGCATTCAATTTAACTCCATTTTATTGCCATCTTGAATATGTATAGGGTATATTCTTGATTTACCTTAAAGTTCTTGTGACATGATAGTTCATATTAGTTAAGCTTTTTGCAAAATCAAAGTTAAAATACAACAACGATGAACTTAGGTCTATTAGTCAATTCAAAGACAATTTCTTTCTCTGTCTTATCAATAATAATAGCTCAACTAAATCCATATTATGCAAAGAAGCAAGTTTACGACTCATAAAAACAACTACCTAAATTATGTCCTAAAATTTTGAAAACATAAGTTGTAGTTGATAATTACATAAAAATTTCCGTAAATCCATGAATTCGTGTCCAATTAGTCAATCCTAAAGATTGTAACTAGCATATAGTAATTGAAGCTCCACATGAAGTAATTTAATGTCACCTTACCTAACTAAAGTTTATCTCATCTTTAATGAAGCATGAATTGCACTGAAGTTCATGAAATGCTTATAGACTCCAACGCTGAGTACTATTAATGCAATTATGTTTCATATGAGTTTGTCATAAATGAAACTAAGGTGCATTCAATACAACTTTATTTTCTTGTCATACGAGGCAAAATAGAAAAAATTAAATCAAACAAACTGATGAACTGAACCGAATCAATCCAACCAAAATTGATTAGTTTGTTTCTTTTTTTGGGTTGTTGGTTTATTTGATAACCCTTGTATATTATAACAGTTCAACTTTTCGTTTTATAGCCCTCCAACTACTAAGAGAAAAATATATTTGAGTAGAAGCTAAAAAAATATTGGGTGTTCAAGAAAAGGCATTTAGTTTAGTGGTATGATCTCACTTGGGGTGCAAGAGGTTTTGAGTTCAATTCTTGAAATGCCCCTATGTCTAAGTCTTTTCTTATCTAAGGACTTCATATTCGACATTTTATACTTACCATCATGCTCTAACTTCATATTCGACATTCTATACTTACCATCATGCTCTAACTTCATATTCGACATTTTATACTTACCATCATGCTCTTAACTCATAGTCTTTCTTAACATCTCATCCCATGGCTTTATTCTCCAAGACAAATTCTACATCCGAGGACTTCATGTGTTTCCTTCAATACGACCTTAATACCTAGGCCTAAGGCTTCATACATACATTTCAAGTGGTATAACAAGGGCCTAAGTCTTCATACATACGTTTCAAGTGGTATAACAAGGGCATTTGGTCTAGTGGTATGAAAGTTCGATTCTCAAAATGCCCCTTCAAGAGATTGTAGTATGAAAGACATTTACCAAGTATATAAATACATTAAAATAACACAAGTGATACATATGTAAACTATGTTATTAATATTTTATTTCTATTACATCTTTCCTTATTTATGAAATAATGAGCGGAGATATTTTTCATGTTCACAATTACTGATGACGGGAGGTTTAGGATTTTTTAATGTAAGAATCGTGGGGATGTAGCTCAGATGGTAGAGCGCTCGCTTCTGATGTGGAAAGTACGGAGATCGATACCTTGCATCTCCAAATGAATCGATCACTAAACTTATGAAATAATGAGCAGAGATATTTTTTCATTATCACTAAATATATTATTCCATCTTTCCTTATTTATGAAATAATGAGCGTAGATATTTTTTCATTTTTACAATTATTGATGACGGGAGGTTTAGTGTTTTCTGATGTAAGAATCGTGGGGATGTAGTTCAGATAGTAGAGCCCTCACTTCTGATGTTGAAAGTACGGGGTTGATACCTTGCATCTCCAAATGAATTTATCACTAAATATATTATGTTTTTTCAATTTTTTCTTATTTACGACATAATGAGCATGGATAGTTTTTCATGTCACTATTATTGATGACGAGACATTTAGGATTTTGTGACATAAGAATCGTGGGAATGTAGCTCAAATGGTAGACCGCTTGCTTTGCATGCGAGAGTTATGGGGATAGATACTACGCATCTCCAAAATAAAACTATCTATTATTAAATATATTATTGGAAATTATTTCTTTTCAATTTTTCCTTATTCATGACAGGTTGAGTAGCGATATTTCTTCATTTTCACTATTATTGATGATGAAAAATTTAGAGTTTTGTGATGCAAGAATTGTGGGGATGTAGCTTCTCTTAGCATGCGAGAGGTACGGCTTAGCATACGAGAGGTACGAGGATCGATACCTCGCATCTCCAAAAGAAACAATTTATTATTAATATTTTATTTCTATTCAATATTTCTTTATTTATGACATAATATGCAGAGATACTTTTTTATTTTCACAATTATTGATGAAGGGACGTTTAGGGTTTTCTGATGTAAGAATCGTAGGGATGTAGTTCAAATGGTAGAGCGTTCATTTCCTATGTGGAAAATACGGGGATCAATACCTTGCATCTCCAATTGAATTGATTACTAAATATATTATTTCTTTTCAATTTTTTCTTATTTAGGACATAATGAGTCGGGATAGTTTTTCATTTTCACTATTACTGATGACGAGATGTTTAGGACTTTGTGACATAAGAATTGTGGGGATATAGTTTAGATGGTAGAGCACTTGCTTTACATGCGAGAAGTATGGGGATCGATACCCTGCATCTCTAGATTTTCTTCATTTTCACTATGATGGGAAATTTAGGGTTTTATGATGCAAGAATTGTAGGGATGTAGCTTAGATGGTAGAGCTCATTTAGCATGCAAGAGGTAAGCCCATCTCCAAAAGAAACTATTTGTTATTAATATTTTACTTCTATTCAACCTTTCCTTACTTATGACATAATTAGCTAATTAGCGGAGATATTTAGGGTTTTCTGATATAAGTATTGTGGGAATGTAGCCTAGATGGTAGATTGCTTGCTTAGCATTCGAGAGGTACGGGGATCGGATCGATACCCCATATCTCCAAAAGAAACTATTCGTTATTAATATTTTATTTCTATTCAATTTTTCCTTATTTATGACATAATGAATAGCGTTATTTTTTTATTGTCACTATTATTGATGACGAGATGTTTAGGATTTTGTGACGTAAGAATCTTGAGGATATAGCTTAGATGGTAGAGCGTTTGCATCAAATGTGAGAAGTATTGGGATCGATACCATGCATCAACAAAGTTAACGATTAATAAATATATTAGTTCTTTTAAATTTTTCCTTATTTACGACATAATGAGCGGGGATAGTTTTTTATTTTTAATAGCATTGATGATGGGAAGTTTAGAGTTTTTTTATGTAAAATCGTGGTTATGTAGCATGCGAGAGATATGGGGATCGATACCTCGCATCTCCAAAAGAAACTATTCGTTATTACTATTTTATTTCTATTCAATATTTCCTTATTTATGACATAATGAGTAGCGATATTTTTTCATTTTCACTATTATTCATGATGAGACGTTTAGGGTTTTGTGACGTAAAAATTGTGGAGATGTAGCATAGATGGTAGAGCGCTCGCTTTGCATGCGAGTTGTACGGGGATTAATAACCTGCATCTCCAAAAGAAAGTATTTAATTTGTTATTATATTTTTTCATTTTCACAATTATCGATGTCCCGCATCACCAAACCGAACTATTTGTTATTAATATTTTGATATTTTTTTATTTTCACTATTATTGATGATGGGAAATTTAGGATTTTGTGATGCAAAGAGTAATGGAGCACATATAGAGAGAGGAAGGATACTTATATAAGGATTATTATATCATTATGGCTATGCCATTTTTATAGATAAAAAGAGAGTAATGTCCCACGAGCACATATAACCATTTTTATAGATAAAAGAGAGTAATGTCCCACAAGCACATTTAGAGAGAGGACTTATTGTAAGTAAAGAAAGCAATCTAGTAGTTATACTGCTACTTGTGGAGAGGGAATGTGATGAATTCCTCAAAAGATAAGAGCTTATAGGATGACGGTAACGTCCGATGCATATGACGGAACTTCTTCACAATTGCAATATCTGACCAATGAATATTATTATCATTTATAGCTTCTATCACAATAATATAAAATTTGGGGTCAAAGCCTATATGGGACTGAAAATACCATTCACCACACGCTTGTAAATTAAATTATATCTACCACCTTTGAAATTCTCCACGACAAACCTTCCAACAGCTTGCACTTCTTCATCATTGACATCCTTAATTGGAACTAGATTTTAAGGCAAATCTTCTCCACGACTCACTTTGGAACATTTTTATAGATAGTTTCAACAAACTTACTTTGCTCGTGAATACTTTGGAGTTCAATATTTATAGTTGGAGAACGCTATTCAAATTGATAGGGTCGAATCTTACAACAAAGTCTAATTGAGCCTCCCTCTATTAGGAGATAGCTTGGAATCAAATTCTTTAGTTTGGACAATGGTTGCATTGTTTTAGCAACCAAGACTAGTGTATTACCAATAGTATAAACATTTTGTACGTGTATTTTCTTACATATTAACAATTGTATACAAATAATAATTAAATTTATGAGTAGAAGTTTGGATGGAGTTTTATTAAATAGGTAATCTTAAATTATATCTAAAAATATATATATTTTTTTTCTTTTTATATACATTTAGGAGAACAAAACAAAGATTCAAGAAGATGTCATTCATGCCATGTTTTAATTTTTATTCTCTCTTAGATTATAAAAAAAAAAAAAAAAATTATCCCCTCTCAAATATGGTTCGTTATTTGATTATTTTCTCTTCAGTGAATTTGAAGTGAAACACCTCTACCCAAGTAATTACAAGATGCAAGCTTCACACTAAGAGGAATCAAAGTCCCAAGTATCAACGTCCTAAGTGTCAATTTTTATTCTCCATCTCAACATAAATTAAACTTATTTTCGTGAAGATATCTATTTATAAAAACAAAATATCTCAGAGTAACAAAAATAAAAATGAGATATAGATACTAGACATAAATATGATACCAAATAGATACGGTAACATGTCATTCTTAAAAAACTAGGACACCGATGTGACAATGATACATTAATTAAAAAGAATTATTTCAAAAAATTTATCAATTTTATATTAGAAATAAATTCATATAAATAAGTTTATATATATGTATACTTAAAAAAAAAGCTTAATATATATGTATACTTAAAAAAAAGCTTAATGTACGTTTCACTCTCAAAATATATTCAAAGTCAAGTGTCTGATACGATGGATTATAAATTTGTAATGTATCCATTGTATTAACAAGTGTTCAGTACATGCCCANCACGTGTCAGATTAGTGACACTAAGTTATTCTCATGCTTTCTTTACACCCATTTAAAGTAGTTTGAAAACTAGCACGTCAAATATTATAATTGACTAACTACAACTTCAATTTTGTGCTTTAAGGATGTTTTTGACCAAAGAAAAATACAATCCTTAATTTAGTACATGGTAGCAAAGATGGACATGAGAATGAGTTATTCTCATGTGGAAAGAGATTTAACCTTAAGTTATATCTCATATCCTCTTTTAACCCATTATTTAGTTATATCAAGAATTTGTCTGAATTTGTAATTCCTTATCAAGAAGGAATCTCAAGATTCAAAAAAAAGGGGAAAATGATAAAAAAACAAGGAGAAATTTGTAGAAAAATTATGGATTTTTCAAGAAAAATAATAATAAAATATTCAAAAAGTGGCAAATTACCAAAATACCCCTAGAAGAATGGATAATTACAGAAATGCCACTCTAATTAGAATAAGAGCATCTACCGTGACCATCCGAGCAAAATCTTTCGAACTCAAATCTCAACCGTCGGATCTCCCCCAAAATTTGATATGATCTAGAACGAACACGCACGGATCATCACATCCAACGACTAGTATTCAAAGCCAAGGTCGGTAAGGCTATGATCGGAGTTGATATCTCCAAAAAATTATCCAGAAAGTTCGATCTCTAAATAATGAAGATTCTGGAGTTCTCAATGTTGGTTTAAGCTCCTCCTATAAAGTCTTAAGTAGGAGCAACAATACGGAATAAGAGTTTAGATTGTGGTTCTCCTACTCCCAGATTTCTTCCAAATTCGAGAGCAATCCTCCACCATTTCTCTTCAAACTTATTCCTACCGTTTCTCAACAAGATTACCCATAAGTTCTATGAAGGAATAGAGTGCTGAAAGTGCCTAGAAACCATTCCCCCAATTCAATCAGCCCTCGAAGAACTTCAAGAAAAACTTGAAAATCCAATCTGAGGATACATGATGACTCATCGAGCAAGAATGATTCCAATAAGTTTCTGCACCTCCAAGGAATGCTTCCATAGAAGACCACGAAGAAAAATAACCTCGAGAGCGTGCCAAATTCAAAGTGTTCATCCATTGATCACTGATGGCACAACACAACACAAATGAGGGTAACATTTTTTTATTTCTCTACTATATTAGGCCCTTTGGTTTATTGGCTTTACAAGATGGAGACATTAAGTTTTCTATGTTTGAAATAAATTTGGTTTGATTGTTTTCTGTTAGCATTGGTACCATCAAAACTTATTTATTTCTTTGAAATGTTTGAGTTTACAATTTACATGTTTCCATTTTTCTACTTTGGCTGCATTTAGAAATGAAGCAAAATTAGTTTGAGGGTTTTAGACAGATTGTTATAATTCTAATTTTTAACTAAAAAAAAATTAGTCTCGTTGTCACGCTTAAAACTACCTTAGAGGTATAATCGACCTATTATCTGTTGGCTTTTTTGCCTTAATCTTTTGATGATAACAAACCTACCTTCAATTATTAACAATTCTCAGTATTTTTTTCCACAGTGTAAGGTTGGGAACAACGATTTCAACGTCTTTTTTGGTTCACTCAAATTAGAGATAAAACGAAGAAGTTCCAGTAAAAAAAAATACCCGACGTGATCATGTGGTAGTAAAATTGACATCATGGACCAATCAAATTTAAAACAAGATACCTGACGTGATGATATGGTGACAAAATTGATGATGTGGTGACAAAATTGACATCATGGACCAGCGGCAAAATTGACATCATAGACCAATCGAAGTATAACATTTATAAATTTGGTAGAGTAACAAATGGTGGAGTTTTTAATTACATTTATAAAAGTTTTCCATTACTTTTAAATTATAAAATCATTTCAATTACATTTATAAAAGTTTTCGATTACCTTTTAAATAGAAAGAAATTATAAAGATTTCATTTACATTTATGAAAACTAGTTGTTACTTTTAAATAAATAAAAAATATATAATAATTTCATTTATGAAAAGAGTTATTACTTTTAAATGGAAAGAAATTATAATGATTTCATTTCATTTTCACAAAGATAATTATTTGAATTACAAAATTATTTCAATTATAAAAATTTCATTTAGATTTATAAAACTTTTAATTATTTTTAAAATGTTACTTAAAAGTTTTCATTAACATTTTTTTTATAGTATTACATTTAAATATGTTATATATATAATAAAAATGAATTTAAAATGTTTTTAATATTTATTTAAAATAATATATATATATATATATATATATATTTAAATGAATAATGTGGTTTATAATTTTTTTTAGGATAAATTTAAAAATAAATAAATATTATTTTTTCGTGGTCCACGTTTCGATTTAGGTTTTAGTGGTCCGTATCAATTCCTATTTTTACAATTTGATCGCTATTTAAACTCATCACCTCTTAGTATTTTTCACAACAAACACAGAACATTTGTTTCCTCGATCTAATTTTTTTTAAAAAAGCCTCCATTGTTGCTCTCCAAAGCTTCCAATTTTATTTTTTTTTATCTTATTCCTGGGAGAGATATCTACTTCCAATTTTATTTTTTTTTATCTTATTCCTGGGAGAGATATCTATTATTTCAGAGTGTTGTGGTGTGTTTCTATATGATTTCAGACAATTGTATTGGTTTGATCCTGAGCCGTGGAAAGGATTGAGTTTGCTCTTGAACTTGTAAAAAGAGTGGTGTACCGGTTTGATCCTGAGCCGTGGAAAGGATTGAGTTTGCTCTTGAACTCGTAAAAAGAGCGGTGTACCGGTTTGATCCTGAGCCGTGGAAAGGATTGAGTTTGCTCTTACACTCGTAAAAAGACCGGTGTAGCGGTTGGGCTCTAATCCGAGAAAAGAGTCGTTTTATTCAAATTCCCAAGAGGTGCTTGGAGTGGAGTAGGTCGAGTTTGACTGAACCACTATAAAACTACGGTGTTATATTTTCTAACCCTTTTCCTATTTAAGTTCTAAATTATTGTTAAGTTTTATGGCATGTTATCAAGTTTGATTGTTATTAAAAAAAATTAATAATTACATTGTTGAAACTCTATTCACCCCTCTAGGGTTGTCATATCGATCCAACATTATCCTTCCACCAATAGGAGCAAAAGGCAACGTTACTATGTGAAACTAGTTTCATGTCATTTATTCAACAATAAGGGTGTTAGCATGCATTTGGAAATGAACCCATATTTAAAAAATTTAGATAAAATAGAAAAGAATTGTTATCTCAGAGACAATGATACTATGTGAAACTAGCCTCAAGATGCTTCCTTAACTCTTAGGGGTGGTAAAACAACGGTTCCTTCACCCAAGACCCATGGCCCAACTCCCAATATGGAAGGGATAATCTAGAGAATCATTCCAAGAACCCTAACGGATGGGTTACAAACTCACATTATCAAGCTCGACGACAAACAATGTCGCCGGCAAACTTAGGAAGACTACATGAAATTACGAATATATCAATGTAGGATTTTTTAATTTATCGATTTTTAAAATTTTAAATTATGTGAAATTAGTGGCGATTTTTTAAATGTTAAATAATGTGAAATTAGTGGAAAAGAAGAATATTTTAGAGAGCTCTTCCTTTCTATTTAAGATTTTGATATTTAAGAAAAGAGAAAATGAATAAAAATAGGAGACATTTTATAGATATAGGAGGAGTAAGTGAAAACAAAAAGAGAGTCATGACCCATTTTCGGTGGGTTCTTGAAGGGCGGATTGCAAGTTAAAAGAGGTTGAAAACAAAGTAAAATGTTAACTAGGTAAAATGTTTTCTCAAAATAAAAAAAGAATTAAAATATAATGAACATTTATATTTACATTATATTCACAATAGAGTTTATAGCTTCATAGTACAAAATAAGGGAAATGTTGAAAAAAATCATTTTAAATCATCAAAAATAGTTGGTGTTGTTTGTCTAGGGCAACTACTCTTAGTTAAATGAAAGATATGGAAAACATGGAGTGAGTACAAGACGAGTAAGTTGACTACACTACAACAAATATTGGATTAGATAGCTTCCAAAAAATGCTATCATAGACCTTTTATAACATTTTCGTACGTCGTGACAGTCCATGTTATTAAAAGTCTGGAACTTTTTATAGCGTTTTTGTATAGCTATATTAAATGTTATAATATAGTACCAAATATAGCTTATATGCAATGCTATGAAAACATTTTATAGCATTTTTGTTAAACTTATAAATATGTAAATATAACTAAAATATTACGCTATCATTCATTTTTAATAAGCTATATTTATACTATATTTTATGCTATAATTCATTTTTAATAAGCTATATTTATATTTTTAATCTTATGCTATAACAAAAATATAATTGAAATTTAATAATCTACTTAACACATTACAAAATAAAGTATTCAACTCGATCTATATACGAATATCAGACTCATTACACTAGCACAATTTTCAAATCAGTTCTTCCCCACCCAATACACAACCAATACACAATAAATAGAACAAAAACTCACTATCCCCAATATGTGACATCTTTGATTTTGATCAAATCAAGTACACCAATCCTAAAGGTATTCGAACCGACATCAATGTCTTCTATGTTCCACCCTTTTAGCAATGTCAATTGATAAATTGTTCGTTGTTGCTTGCCAATTAGTGCTTCCTTGCTCCAACAAAAACTTGATATCAGAGCCTAAGTTGCATCCTTGTGGCCGACTCTAGGCAATGTCAATTGATAAATTGGTCGTTGTTTCTTGCCAATTAGTGCTTTCAAGGAATCCTGCAACATTATCAAAGCATATATATCAGTGATTCGAAAAGAAGTGCAAAATAGTACCAAAAGGTTCACATAAGGTGATTCGAAGAGAAGTGCAAAATAGCAACAAAATCTAAATATCATATAAAAGTAAAAAAGAGAGTAGAACATTATTGTTCATCTTATATATGTAAGCACGTTTCATTTCTTAAAAACAGAGTATAGAAACATTAGTTCAAATACTTGCATTACAGCTTTCAATTAGAATTGAAAGGGGAGGGCATTGTCCACTCAAAGTTTACGAGGAAAGAAAGAGCATTACGCTTTTTGATTCCCTTGGTTGAAAACCATAACTTTGTAATAAAACCCAATCCTTTCAAATAGCCCTTTTTTATGAAGTGTTGTCCTCGTATGATAAACCAAACAGAACCATTAAAAAAAAAAATTGATAGTATGACGAGTAAGGCCCACAAAAAAAAAAAACTTATTAACCAAAGAAAATTACCA
Organism: Cucurbita moschata; assembly: GCF_002738365.1. Taxonomy (NCBI): domain Eukaryota; kingdom Viridiplantae; phylum Streptophyta; class Magnoliopsida; order Cucurbitales; family Cucurbitaceae; genus Cucurbita; species Cucurbita moschata. Next base: position 823,469 of record NW_019268581.1, read on the forward strand.
TACAAACTAATGAATTCTCTTGAGAAAAAAGAAAAGTAGTCTTTAAAGGGTCTACAAATATTCTTTCTCCTAGTCACTCCAAGTTAGCAAACAAAAGTCAAAGACCGCAATCAGTCTAACTGGTCTTCAAGTTAGGAACAACTTCTTCTAACTGATCTTCTCATTTATCTAAGATCTCAGTTGAAGAAATCCTCAAAATCAAATAAGAAGAAGAATGTGTTGTTGGAAGACCTAAATGCAAAATAACAGTAACAATAACAACAAGGCCACACAAGTTCTTGTTGTTGTTGTGTGAAAGTGAGTGATCTTGCCGATCATGTATTTAATAAGTTATACACAAGGAAGGAGAAAAGGCCACAAAAATTTAGTTATACATAATACAATAGGTATTTTGCTCATGGAATTTATATGCAGTCCATCAATACGTGTATAAACTTCTTCCTACTACTTGATACTTGCAGAATATGTAACCCGTTAACATAAATCATTCCTACCGGTAGAATGTGCTTGAAATAACCTATGAATTAACAAATTCCTCTAAACTTAATTACTTTGTACTCTTAGGCATATTTTTTTTGTTTGTAATCTTCATGTGGTTCCTCAATTTGGGCATGTATTGATTGAACCAACATAATGAAAAAAAAGATAGTTTCTTGTATTATGTTTTTATTCCTTTGATGTAACTCACAACACTACATTCAACCTTTTAACACAAGACAACAACTACATCTACCTCACAGAACTCACCAATCTACATTCAAAGAAAAATTCTACCGCTAGGAAAATACACACTTAAAAGTAAAGTACATTACTTAATGAAGGACTAAAGGACTGAACTCACAAAAGTTTATTAGTGTGTACTAAATGTAAATGAAAAACTGCATTATTTAGTAGTAGTTCGATCCTTCAATCTAACTCACAGAACTACATTCAAAAAGAAATTAAAAAGGAAGATACAGAGACAAATCACTTATAATAATTCATCAATGAAATTCTTTACAAAGTGAGCCAACAAAGAAGATAATAGGAAAAAAAAAAAACAACTAACCTCTATCTTGGATTGTTCAATCTGCAGTGAGGTAGGAGAATAGGGTTTTTCATAGACAAAGCATCAACAATAAACTGTATGCCTCCTCTCAATGCCACCATCTTGAGATTTGATGCAAATCAGAGAAAAATTTTGAAGCCTGAAAGAAAGAAGGATGGATCTTGAGGGAAAACTTTTGAAGCACGAAAGAAGGAAGGATGGATTGTTGCGCGAGAGAATATAGGCGAGATTTGGTTTTGCCATAGGGTCTGAGAGAATATGGGTGTCTAGAGGGAAAAGAGAGAAAAAGAAAGGAAGGCTTTTATACGCGTGATTAGGTTTTTAGGGATAACATTAAAAAAATAAAAAAAAATAATAAAAAGAAACCTTTATTTTCTTTCTAATTTAAAGCATCTTTTAGAAAATGCTATACAAAAAAGCTATAAAAGATGGTATTTGTTGCTGTGCTAATTGTAAGTTTTTAACCATGTTCATAGTGGGTGCTTGAATACCACACTCTTTTATGGAAAACATGGAATCGGTAATTATTCTAAATTGAACAAAGTGACTAATTGTAAGTTTTTAACCATGTTCATAGTGGGTGCTTGGATACCACACTCTTTTCTTAATGTACATGAAATCGGTAATTATTCTTATTTCTTTTCCCTTTAAATTGAACAAAGTGTCTGTCCAAAATAAAAGGGCCCAACCAACCAGATTCAAACAGGTGACCTCTTGATCTGCAATCAAATGCTCTACCACTGAGCTATGGACCCATTTTGCATGATTTCAACTTTAGTGACCCCTTCTACAGAGTGTTAGTCCAAAAGTATAAAAAGTGTCTGTCCAAAATAAAAGGGTGACCGGTCAAATTCTCTACCACTGAGCCATGGATCCATTTTGTAGGATTTTAACCTTAGTGACCCCTTAGACATAGTGTCGGTCCAAAAAGTGTAACAAATTTCTATCCTAGATAGAAAGGCCCAACTAGGTTCGAATTGGTGACCTCTTGATCTGCAATCAAATGCTCTAACATTGAGCTATGGACCCATTTTGTATGATCTTAACCTTAGTGACCCATTCTACAGATTATCGGTCCAAAAGTGACCCTACCGAATCGGCTATGGACCAATTTTGTATAAATTGGTGGATTACCTATCGGGAATTAAACACAGGTCGTTAGATTCAAAGTCAAAAGTGCTAACCACTACACCATAGAACCACTTATTAAACTTTATTTTGGCAGCGATTTTGATAAGCGCCAACAACGCTGAATTTTGCAAAGTTAGAGGTCGTAGTATCCTTACAGACTTTCACAAGGGGTTTTCAACTTCTTTTATAGGTAATTGAACTTTTGAGTCCATGCAAATGATTGGTTGGATTAGTATCAGTTTATAAAGACAGAGGAGAGAAGAGAGACTTTGTTAGAAACTCTCCCATAGGTAATCTCCCAAGGCGTTTTCAACTTCTTTTATAGGTAGAATTTTAAAATCAAAGCACAACAAAATTTACTTCTATCTAGGAAAATTATTTTTTGTTTGAAACAAGATTATTCCCTTCTTTTTCTAAAACTAAATTTGACTCTCGAATAGATTTTAATAGTTTTGTTAATTAAATTTTCTTTAAAATTTTTGTACAGTACAATGGAAATAATACTTTTTTTTTTTTTACTATTTTGTAATTTGTATGGTATTATTCGAGGCTTTTGAATGAAATATGATAATTGATTCTCTATCCTCTTTGACAATTTTAGATACCTCCATATCTGATATTTGATGTGTCACGTTTCATTATGAGATCTGCCCTTGGGTCAATAAGACTTAAGCAGAGAGTTTATTTGACTAATGATTTGATTTTTTTTTGTTGTAGAGATATCCCTTACAAATCAAGACTTTGTATTATTTTGAAGACCCTCATCAAGACATTTGTTGAAGGATATGAGACACGTAATTGAGAGAACCTAAATTTTTTTTGAGGTTGGCTTTTCTAGGATACGTCATCACCAAAGTTTGAGACAAAGACCATTGGATGGGTTTTAATAAGGCTCAAATAAATTTAAAATCCAAGAAAACGGATCTGGGTTTGATATTATTTGATTTTGGGTATGGACACAACTAGCTGATTTCTTTTGATTACATTAATGAATGTATGTAGATGTTTAAAGTGTTGATCTTAATGGTTTTAGAAAATATCAACACATCATCAATATGAACTATCAAATTTTTTTGAAAGGATTGAAAATATCATTCATAATCTTCTGAAATTTGGATGGAACGTTTTTTAGTCTAAATGGCATGACGTTCCTCTCATATTTTCTAAATTGGACATTAAATGCTATTTTATATTTGTCCTTTTAAGAAATTAGAATTTTCCGAAATCCCAATTTCATGTCGAATTTTATAAAAACATTTGACTCTAAATTCTTTTTATCAAATCATTTTTGTTTTGGATTGGATATCTTATTTATTCTAAAACCTTATTCAAAGGTTTGTAGTTAATTACCAGTATCAGAATTTCTGGTTTCTTTTTACCATGTTGTTAACCTAAAATGTCAGACATGACCACTTGCTCTTTGAAGACCTTATCAGCTTCCTATGCAAAATATCACCTAAAATGTCCGAGTATTTAGTGTTGGATGCTTTTTGACTTAACCCTAGGGTTCTATTTACAGCGAACTTGTGATAATTTTTGTCAAATTATATATTTGAATACCTAATACATGAAGATATAATATCTTATTTAAATAATATTAAAATGTCGTAGAATATCATAATATATGTTTAATTAATATGAATCTCATTCAAATTTCAAATATATATTTTTATTTAATGTTTATGATACACATCAATTATTTTAATATTTAGCATATCAAATACATTAATATGTTTTGATATTATACTTCAAGACTATAGGAACTTTCTCATGAGGAACTGAGAGTTACGATGGCCCACAATGCATCTCATGAACGATGCAAAACTATGGTGGCACTTGAAGGTGAATTGTATAAAAAACTAGTCATTCACCATAAACTCATGGGAAGACTATTGATGGAATCGATGCAATCGACGCTCCTCTGGATGGGTTGCCAATCAAAGACCTGACGTTTAATGTTGACCCTTTTGAAGAAAGAACCACACGATCGAACAGCTCGAAACGTCGCGGTAACTCTAAGAACTCTATCACACACATAAAAAAAACGTGTCGAAAAGTTAGACATTACACAGAAGATCTGGCTTTCATCGAGGAGACCCGAGTTTGATAATTTTATTTTCTTATTTCTTTTATTTTATAGTTTCATCTTTTGTCACCAATTATATTTAAACTTTTCCTAGGTTTGAAAAGCACTCTAATGGATGAGTTCAATAGTAACTTAAATTCAAAAGACTTTTATGAACTTGGTTTGAGAGGCACTATAATGGTCAAGTTCAATAGTATCTTAGATTAAAAAAGACTTTTATGAACTTTGAACCTTTAATAGTGTTATGTCATAGATATTTGGTTCAATTTCAACAAGTGAGGTTGAGGTCATTCAAATGGTTAATGTGATAATTCGGTCATTTTCAAGGTCTCTTTTGTTGAACGCCATCATGGCTGAGATGACTGGGATGAGAACCTGAGTGAGTTTGACAAGGATGGTCGTAGAGAACCACACCCCAAGTCAAGCTCATGTTGGGCTTAACAAACTGAAAATCCAAAAACACAAACCCTTAAATGGGAACTGGGATGCTAAGGAATTAAAAAAACTTTATTTTTGACGTTGAACAATACTTGAAGGTTACAGGAACTTGCTCATAGGACCTAAGAGTTACGTTGGCCACAATGCATCTCATGGACGGTGGTGCTCGAAGGTGGATGATATAAAAAATGGGTCATGCACCATAAACTCATGGGAAGACCATTGATGGAATCGATGCAATCGACGCTCCCCTTGATGGGTTGCCAATTAAAGACTTGACGTTTGATGTTGACTCTTTTGAAGAAAAAGGCACACGATTGAACACCTCGAAATGTCGCGGTAGCTCTAAGAACTCTATCATACGACCTGAGAGTTGAGGGCTACAGGAACTTTCTCATACGACCTAAGAGTTACGTTAGCCGCAATGCATCTCATGGACGATGCAAAACTATGGTAGTGCTCGAAGGTGAATGGTATAAAAAATGTGTCATGCACCATAAACTCATGGGAAGATCGTTGATGGAATCGATGCAATCGACGCTCTCCTGGATGGGTTGCCAATCAAAGACCTAACATTTGATATAGACTCTTTTGAAGAAAGAGCCACACAATCGAACAGCTCGAAACGTCGCGATAGCCCTGAGAACTCTAACACACACAGGGAAGGACATGTCAAAGAGTTAGAAATTAAGCAAAAGATCATGTTAAAACTCTTCAGCGATCTGACAAAAGACTTCAGGACATCTACACCAAAAATCCATTGTTGTTCAGTGGTCAGGATATCTAGCTTTCACCCAGTAGACTCGAGTTCGATTCTTGGCAATGAAAAATTATTTTCTTATTTCATTTTATTTTACAGTTTCTATCTTAGACTAAAAAGACTTTTATGAACTTCGTACCTTTGTTAGAGTTATGTTTTAGATATTTTGTTCAATTTCAAATGGTTAATGCGATAATCCAGTCATTTTCGAGGTCTCTCTTGTTGAACGACGTCATGGTTGAGATGAGCAGGTGATTCAAATGGTTAATGCGATAATCCAGTCATTTTCGAGGTCTCTCTTGTTGAACGACGTCATGGTTGAGATGAGCAGGTGATTCAAATGGTTAATGCGATAATCCAGTCGTTTTCGAGGTCTCTCTTGTTGAACGACATCATGGTTGAGATGAGCACTCGAGTGAGTTTGACAAGTTGGGCTGTAGAGAACCACACCTCAAGCCAAGTTCATGTGAGCTTAACAAACTTAAAATCCAAGAACACAACCCCTTAAATGGAAACCAGGATGCTAAGGAATTAAAAAGCTTTATTTTTTAGGTAGAACATTACTTGAAGGTTACTGGAACTTGCTCATAGGACCTAAGAGTTACGTTGGTTGCAATGCATCTCATGGACGATGCAAAACTATTGTGGCGCTCGAAGGTGAGTGGTATAAAAAATGGGTCCTGCACCATAAACTCATAGGAAGACTGTTGATGGAATCGATGCAATCGACGCTCCTTTGGATGGGTTGCCAATCAAAGACCTGATGTTTGATGTTTATCCTTTTGAAGAAAGAGCCACACGATCGAACAGCTCAAAACGTCGCAGTCATTCAGAGAACTCTATCACACACATGAAAGGACGTGTCGAAGAGTTAGACATTACCCAAAACATCATAGTAAAACTCTTGAGCGATTAGACAAAAGACTTTAGGACAACTACACCAAAAATTCATTGTTTTCCAATTTGGATATTTTGCTTTCACCTACGAGATTCTGGTTTGATTCTCTGAAATTGAATGTTATTTTCTTATTTCTTTTTATTTTATAGTTTCATCTTTTGTCACCAATTATATTTAAACTTTACCTCATTTTGAGAGGTACTTTAATGGTCAAGTTCAATAGTATTTTAGATTAAAGACTTTTATGAACATCGTACCTATGTTAGTGTTATGTTATAGATATTTGTTTCAATTTCAACAAGTGGGGTTGAGGTGATTCAAATGGTTAATGCTATAATCCAACCATTTTCAAGGTCTCTCTTGTTGAACGCCATCATGGTTGAGATGAGCACCCGAGTGAGTTTGACAAGGAGACTCGAATTTAAACTTTACCTACATTTGACAGGCACTATAATGGTCAAGTTCAATGGTATTTTACATTAAAAAGACTTTTATGAACTTTGTACCTTTGTTAGTGTTACTTTGTACCTTTGTTAGTGTTATGTTATAGACATTTGGTCAAGTTCAACAAGTGGGGTTGAGGTGATTCAAATGGTTAATGTCACTTTATTTTATTCAAATTGTTAATGGGATAATCCAGTTGAATAGTTACAGATTATTTCCAAGGTCTCTCTTATTGAACGCCAACACAGGGATGAAATGATTGAGATGAGCACCTGAGTGAGTTTGACAAAATTGAAATAAAATTAAAAAAAAATCACTGAAAAAAAATCAATAAAATTAAAAAAGATTGAAAAAAAATTAGCCTTGTGACACTTCCTTCAACTCAAAGGGCGGTAAATCAAGGATTCCTTCACCCAAGACTCATGATCCAACTCCCAACATGGAAATAATAAGCTATAGAATCATTCCAAGAACCTCAATGAATGAGTTACAAATTCACATTACCAATCTCGATAACTGGACGTGTCATCGGCGTAAGAAAAACAACCGCATCAAAGCAAGTCATGGGGATAGAAGATCCCGTTGAAGGATGATAGACCAACCGTAATCTTCAGCCCAATGAGCCAAGCTTTTGTAGAAGCAAGAACTCTTGTATTAAAGAAATTCACACCTTTTTATATAAAATTTGGATCAACCAAGAGATAAAGTTAGAATTAGATAATGTTCTGAATCTTTGGAACCTTTTTCTAAATTGAGTCACTTCACAATCGAACTTGATCGAGGCTTGATTGAATGACTCAGATGCAATCTACCACAAGAATTGGATGAAACTTAGAAATGACAAAGATATACTCAGATTTCTATAAGGGGGATCGTCTGAACTTGAGAGATCAATTTCATTGATCACAAATATGCTTTTACATAATAATTTGTGGGTATTTATAGTCTCCCAACAAAAGAAGTTAGTGTTCGTGATTTAATCTCGATCCCTTTAAATCTCCACAGAAGACGAAGTCAATTTGAGGATTACAAACTTTATAAAATTAAAATAATAAATAAAGCTTTCTAACCACTCATGAAATGATGCTTGCAACTTCATCCACTACTTCAACCATGCAAATATTTACTTTTGAATCTCCAAATGGTCTTGACTCAAACGAATAAGCTTGTAACACATGAAATGATGGTTGAACCTAGCCCATCCAATTTTGTAGATGAAGTATGAATGCTTGTTGAATCTTCTTGGCCTTGGGTTGTGTAATAGGTCCAGTTGGAACACCGTGATTCTTATCATCATCCCCCTCTTAAAAAGGATTCGTCCTCGAATCAGAAAAATCATCACCTACATCAAAAGGACTCAACTTAGCAACATTGAAAGTAGAATGTACACCGTGATTCTTATCATCATTCCCCTCTTCAAGATTCGTCCTCGAATAAAAAAAATCATCACCTACATCAAAAGGACTCAACTTAGCAACATTGAAAGTAGAATCTATTGACGACGGGAACATCAATTTTATTGTTCCATGCAATAAAATGAGTCATTTTACTAAATATCTTACAGAGCATTTATAGTCAAATAAAGAATTAGGAATCCACGCTATTTTTAGATCTAAAAACTCACCCCCACTTCTTGAATCAGGTGTGGTGAAGGTAAGAAATCATCTCTAAATTTAGATAAGATAGTAAGTTATACTACTTGAATCAGGCTCCCACTTCAGCTATCCGTGCTAACATTAAAATGAAAATTCATCCCTAAAATTATTTAGGCTAATTCATTCAAATTTTAAAAAGAAATCATCTCTAAATTTAGATAAGATAGTAAGTTATACTACTTGAATCACCTCCCACTTCAGCTATCCATGCTAACATTAAAATGAAATTCATCCCTAAAATTATTTATCCACGCTAACATTAAAATGAAAATTCATCCCTAAAATTATTTAGGATTATTTAGGCTAATTCATTGAAATTTTAAAAAGAAATCATCTCTAAATTTAGATAGGATAGTAAGTTATACTACTTGAATCACGCTCCCACTTCCGCTATCCGCTAACATTAAAATGAAAATTCATCCCTAAATAAGTCACCCTCCCACTTCAGCTATCCATCCATGCTAACATTAAAATGAAAATTCATCCCTAAAATTATTTAGGCTAAGTTAGCCTAATTGAATCTAGTGTGGTGAAGGCCAAACGAACACGTGACCTTTAAATCTTCAATATTACGGTCTAATAATCAACTAAACTATAAGGTGCAATGAATGCAGATCGAACACAAGACCTTCATATATTCAATCTAATGCTCTCCCACCTAAGCCGGCCCATTAATTCATTATATTTTAAACATAAATAACCACTAATTTTGGAAAGAATAGTCAAACTATGCAACGTGAGCCAAGTGCAATGAACGTGGATCGAACACATGACCTTTAGATCTTCAGTCTATCGCTCCCCCAACTGAGCTATCCTTGCAATCATTAGAAATGAAAATTCATCACTAAAGATATTTTCGAATTGAGATTTTAAAAAGAAATAATGACTAATTTTTTATTGAATAGTCAGGTTATGCAAATAGAAACCGGTGCGGTGAACGTGGAGATCGAACAGTGACCTTCAAATCTTAAATTAGACACTCTCCAAACTAAGCTATCCCCGCTAACATTAAAAATGAAAGTTTTTAAGTAAAGGTATTTTCGCTAATTAATTGAAATTTTAGAAAAAAAAATATCACTAATTTTAGATTGAATAGTAAAACGTGAACCATGTGTGATGAACGTGGATCAAACACGAGACCTTCAAATCTTCAATCTAACGCTCTCTCAATTGAGCTATCCACACTAACATTAAAAATGAAAATTCATCAGTAAAGGTATTTTCGCTACTTCATTGAAATTTTAAATAGAAATAATCACTAATTTTTAATAAGATATTCAAGTTATCCAACTTGTATAGGGTGCGGTGAACTAGAACACGTTAGGTATTTCCGATAATTCATTGAGATTTCAGAAAGAAACAATGACTAATTTTAGATTGAATAGTCGGGTTATGCAACTAGAATCAGGTGCGGTGAACGTGGAGATCAAACACGTGACCTTCAAATCTTCAGTCTGACGCTCTCCCAACAAAGCTATCCCCGCTAATATTAAAAATGAAAATTCATAAGTAAAGGTATTTCTTATTCATTATGTTTAAAAAAGAAATAATCACTAATTTTAGATTGAATAAGCAAGTTATATTTTTAGATTGTATAGTCACGTAATAAACTTGTATTAGGTGCGTTGAACGTGGATAAAACACGTGTAACCTTCAAATCTTCCGTCTAACAATCTCCCAAGTGAGCTACTCTTGCTAACATTAAAAATGAATATTCATCAATAAAGGTATTGGGTACACTTCTGGAAATTCAACAAAAGGCAATAGTATTACCGAGATGCCAGATTTAAATCTTGCTTCTGGAAAATTCAACAAAAGGCATTGGGTACGCAGTTATAGTATGACATTCCACCCATAAACAGATGGTCAAATAGAAATGCTCAAGCAAATATTGGAAGACATGTCGAGGGTATATGTGATAAGTACCTAACCCTTATGAAATTCTCTTATAATAATACGTGCCAAGCCACCATACAAATGGCCACATACGAGGTTCTCTATGGATGAAGATTTCGATCCCCTATGTTTTGGGAAGAAGGGGGGCAAACGACAACTATTGGGCCAGAGCTGGTGCAAATTACCAATGCCACAGTCCAAAAGATTAAAGCTAGGATACAAAACGCACAAAGCCGAGAGAAAAGCTATGCAGACCTAAGGCGCAAGGACAGGGAATTGTAGGTAGGGAATCAATTATTCCTAAAGGTAGCACCCCATGAGAGGGGTGCTCAGGTAGGGTAAAAAGGGGAAGCTAAGCCCTAGGTTTATCAGTCCCTTTGAGATATTAGAAAGGATTGGATCTGTGGCCTATAGAATCGGGTAATGCCCAAACTTGTCTGCAGTACATAATATCTTTCATGTATCCATACTACAGAAGTATACCCTAGATCGTTCGCACATACTGGCTCATGAAACTCTCTTCTTGAGAGATGACCTAACGTATAAAGAAGACCCGATTCAAATAATAGACAAGAAAGCCAAATGATTGAGAAACAAGGAAATCTCTCTTGTTAAGGTCCTATGGAAGAATCATAGAGTAGAGGAAGCCACTTGAGAAACAAAAGGCAAATAAGAACCTTGTACCCTGACCTATTTTAGAATAAGCACTTTTGATGACCAAAAGTTTTCAAAGGAGAGGAGAATTTGCAACACTCAAGGTCTCCAATAAGAGACAGTGTATAATCCCTACTAGGTTGTATTTAGAAGCAGATAACAAGTAAAATTGAAAAAACATTGAGAAAATGGTACTTTTTCTAATTTTTATAAACTTCCCGAATCATTAAATTTTTTATAGAATAAGAATTACAAGGTGCTTAAAAAAGGAAGGCTCGGATCGGAGAAGACTTTTCTGGCAGAAGATTCATAAAAATCAAGAATGAAATTATAGAAATTCTAGACATTTCAATGGTAGTGGAAAATCCATCCATAAATTATGAATTAGGGTAGACTATTAGGGGCAAGAAGCAAGCTTAATCGAGTACCCAATCGAGAGATGCAAGTTTTTTGTTTTGGGGTATCGTGTTCATGGGTTTACCTCGAATTCGAGAACTATAGTCCACTATTCATTTCCAAAATTGTTGCTGCACCTTTTAAATAAGTTTACCTATAAGTTTGGTCAAGGAAAGAGGTTCTCAAAGTGCTAGTAGGATTTCACACGAATTAGTCCACGTTAGGTTACCCTCTAATGTTTTCCTAAGCTAAAACCTCAACTCCTAAAGCCTAACCCATGACATTATGTATAAACCTAGGTTCATCAATAATCCATGTACCAAGTACCTAGAACTATGTGAATAACATGCTAAATAAGTTGCTAGGATCCATACCAATAAGTAACCATTATCTACATTATGATGTGTACTAAAAGGCCCCTATTCCTCTTTAGGTAGGATGTCCGACAATATGTATCATGAGCTGGATGTTATGATAGGCCTACCTTTCCCATCAGCTAAACGAGATGTCCTGCACAACGATTTACTAGTAGGATTACATGATTATGACGACACCACTCATGTGTTCATGGGGAGAAAATTGAAGGTTATTTTAGGGGAAGGTTTTCAGGATCAGTATATGATACATGACACGATGACCTCTAAATTCTAAGATCCCGAAAACATAACAAGAAGTAATATCCTAGCTTAAGGTCGCGATTTAGAACCTACTAGTAGGCTGCTTACTAAGTTTTACTAACTCCATGTTTATCATTTTTTTTTCAAGTAACTAAGAGTTTGTCGTGGATGAGAGTGGACTTTGGAGTGTGGGCCATGGACTAACTTCTATTTTTAATCTAGTATTTTTTGTTCTTCTTTTGAATCTACTTCTTATTTTGTGTTTGTAACGAATATGTATATGTAACACCCAAAAAATGAAGGAAATTAGTTCTCATAAGAATAAGCCACTCATGAAAGACCCAAAGGATAGAAAGGAAAAAAATTAAAGGATTAAGCAAGAACAAAGAACTTAGTCAAGTCAGTTGTGTACCCTAACAAGTGATTTCAAGGAGTTAAAGGCCTTTTGAAAAGGATTGGAAAGGAAAAAGTAAATCAAAAGGGCAAAAAAGTCATTTTATCAATTATCAAGAATCTTTCCGGATTTGTAATTCCTTATCTAGAAGGAATCTCAAGATTCAAAATAAGCGAAAAATGATAAAAAAGGGATGAAGAATTTGTAGAAAAATTATGGATTTTTGGAGAAAAATAATAATAAAATATTCGAAAAGTGGAAAATTACCAAAATACCCCTAGAAGAATGGATAATTACAGAAATGCCACTCTAATTAGAATCAGAGCATCTACCGTGACCATCCAAGCAAAATTCTTCGAACTCAAATTTCAACTGTCGAATCTCCAAAATTTGATATGATCTAGAACGAACACGCACGGATCATCACATCCAACGACTTGTATTCAAAGCCAAGGTCGGTAAGGATATGATCGGAGTTGATATCTCCGAAAAATTATCTAGAAAGTTCGATCTCTAAATAACGAAGATTCTGGAGCTCTCAATGTCGGTTTAAGCTCCTCCTATAAAGTCTTAAGTAGGAGCAACAATACGGAATAAGAATCGAGAAAGGTCGATCCCGCAATTGAAGGCAATAAGCGTTTAGATTGTGGGTCTCCTACTCTCAGATTTCTTCCAAATTCGAGAGCAATCCTCCACCATTTCTCTTCAAACTTCTAAATAACGAAGAATCTGGAGCTCTCAATGTCGGTTTAAGCTCCTCCTATAAAGTCTGAAGTAGGAGCAATAATACGGAATAAAAATCGAGAAAGATCGATCCCCCAATCGAAGACAATAAACGTTTAGATTATGGGTCTCCTACTCTCAGATTTCTTTCAAATTCGAGAGAATCCTCCACCATTTCTCTTCAAACTTATTCCTACCGTTTCTCAACAAGATTACCCACAAGTTCTATCAAGGAATAGAGTGCTGAAAGTGCCTAGAAACCATTCCCTCAATTCAATCAGCCATTGAAGAACTTCAAGAAAAACTTGAAAATCCAATCCGAGGATACATGATGATTTGTCGAGCAAGAATGATTCCAATCAGTTTCTGCACCTCCAAGGAATGCTTCCATAGAAGACCACGAAGAAAAATAACCTCGAGAGTGTGTCGAATTGAAGGAAATAGGTTTCGAAATTAAATTGGGGATAAGAGTCGAATTCCTATCTACGATCTCTTTTCCTTCAAATTAAGGATTCCTCTAGCTTCAGAGGAGAAAGTTGAGTAAACTTGATGAAGGATTCGAGAGATGAAACATCGTAGAACAAGCTACCCAAGAGATAAAAAATCTGGCATTTCGAGTGAGTTGCATACCGAGAACGATTTTTGGAAATTAAGGTCTTACACTCAAAGACGTTCCTCCAAACGAATTCCTTTAGCCTGAAGAAAGGATATGGAAGAGGTTCAATGAAGAAATAGGGCCTTGAAAGCCCTAGAATCGGCTACCCAATAAGAAATCCTTTGTTTTATCTCTAGCGATAAATCAGATTTTGGATGAACTTTGGAAGCGAATATCTTAGGCTACGATCCACGATAAGGTATCAAATCAAATCCCTAGCCCTTCCTTGTAATACCCATCTTTAAGTTTCACAAAGAAATCGAGGAGAGAAACGCTGTAAATGTGGCTGTACAGACTGAGTTTCAAATGGCGGCGACGCGAAAAATGCACATCTTCTTCCTGTTCAGAGGAAGAAAACGATGATATGGCTGTATTGTCCAAGTCAACCAAAATTTGACAGTTTCTCGAGTTTTCTCAATTTTAACCCCATTTAAGACCGATTCTCATAGAAAATCTTATGGTTTTAGAAACTAGACACAATAAGGAGTACGTGGAAGGAAATTTGAAGTAATTCAGATACTGGAAGTTCAAGAATGGACGTCCCAAACGTCGACGACGAGGCGAGTAGCCCCTTGGACTTTTTGTTAAGAAATACTTGTAGAAATTGCTTGGATTTTCATATGAACCCTAAACCAAGTATGAATTAAGTATATATGAAAGAAAAACCAAAGAACCGTGAGTTAAGACCTTGAACCGATCAAATAGCTCGAGATTTAAGTAACGTTAAAATAACCCACTAATGAGCTTAGCTGCATATCAAATTTTAATACTGAGCATATTATATTATGTTGAGGTTAGATATGAAATTTGGTGGTCATTGGATAATGATAAGTAGGTAAACTAAGAAATGGTGTAAAATGACCATAATGCCCCTAAGGTAATTTACCTTCGGTTCATGACCTAGATGACCTTCAAACGCTATGAAATCCATCAGTAGATCTTATTTTTTGAAATGTTATATGAATCCTTATCCTAAGAGGTTATATAAGGTAATGAAGTTTGGGAGTTATTGGAAAACTTTACTTAGCCAAACCAAGATATGGGAGAAAATGGTCATCACGATCCATATGATCTTTGCCATGAAGCACGATGTTTATAAGTTTTAGTCAATGTTGCCAATGTTTGCTGCACAAAAAAAATGATAGGGATATTAAATTTTTAAGTCACTTTTGGAAAGTACGGTGGATAAATTGGGTACCAAATTATTGTTTTCAACTGCATGTCATCCTCAGACTCATGAGCAAACTGAGGTAGTTAATAAAATATCAGCAGCATTGCTTAGGGCTATTATTTATAAGAATATTAAGTCATAAATTGGGTAACAAATTATTATTTTCAACTACATGTCATCTTCAGATTAACGAGCAAACTGAGGTGGTTAATAGAACACTAGGAGAATTGCTTAGGGCTATTATTTGTAAGAATATTAAGTCTTGGGACGAATGTTTGCCACTCATTGTTCTCTTTTTGAAGTTGCTTACGAATTTAATCCACGTACGCGTCTTGATTTGCTTTCTATTCATTCTAATATTTTTGTGAGTAAAGCAGCGACAAGTAAGACAAATGAGATCAAAACATTGCATAAAGAGGGGAAGGAGACAATCGAGAAACAAAATTTCAACGTTGCTTCAAGAATTAACAAAGGACGGAATGAAATCATTTTTCAAACCAGTAACTGGGTTTGGATACATTTTCGCAAGGAGTGATTCCCATCTCAAAGGAAGACAAAGCTATATCCAAGAGGGGATGACCCTTATCAAGTCCTTGAAAGAATTAATAACAATGCATATAAAATGATCTTCCAGGAGAATTTTCAGCACATTCTACTTTCAATGTTGCTGACTTGAGTCCTTTTGATGTAGGTGATGATTTTCTGATTCGATGACGAATCCTTTTGAAGAGGGGGAAGATGATTGGGATCACGGTGTTCCAAATGTTCCAACTAGACCTATTACACGATCCAAGACCAAGAAGATTCAGCAAGCATTCATTCTTCATCTACAAAATTGGATAGGCTCGGTTCAACTATTATTTCATGTGTTACAAGCTTATTAGATTGAGGAAGGACCATTTGGAGCTTCAGAAGTGAATATTTACACCGTTGAAGGAGCAAATAAAGTTGCAAGCATCATTACATGAGTTGTTAGAAAACTTTATTTATTTTTAATTTCATAAAGTTTGTAATGGTAGAATTGTCAAATTGACTTCTTTTTTTTTTAGAGATTTCAGGGCATCGAGATTAAATCCCAGCCACTACCTTCTTTTGTGGAAGACTATAAATACCCACAAATTATTATGTAAAAATCAGATTTGTGATGAATGAAATTGATCTCTCAAGTTGAGAAGTTTCCCTTCGAAATCCAAGCATCGCTTGTGAGCCATGCAGTCACGCTTTGACATTGTGTGGTTGAGTGAAATTCTCAACCTTCTACTTATTTTTTGGATTTCTTTTCTCCGTATTCATTGTAATTTATCCTGATACAAACAAGTTTATTCTTGTAGGGAATGTATTAAGCACATGGATTTATTAATTACGGTGAAATTTTGTAAAAAATGAAGTAAATACAAATAGAGTAACATGAGATAGAAGTAAACATAGTAATGAAAAGAAATTACATAAACTTAAAGGAAGTTGATCCCATTTTACAATATAAATATTGTTCAATTGTAGCAAAGAAGTAGTTTTGAAAACTAGCCACTCCATATCAATCTATGTTTGAAAAACTAAAATAAAGAAAAAATAAATAAATAAAAATATTTTCCAAAAACTTAGTTGGGTGTGATATTTTGCTTAAAATTCAAATGTTTTCTTTTTTCTTTTTTCTTTCTTTTTTTTTTTATAAAAGGATAAAACACATAATTTTGAAATTAAAAAAAAAAAAACAAAATAGTTATCAAATGGGCCTAATTTTTAACATATCTATCCCAAAAGAATGCATGGGCTCTAGTGGCAATGCTGCTTCAACTGTGTGATAGACCATGTGAAGTTAACATGACAATAATAGTAGGTTCTAAAGCACAAAAATATGTGGATAAATTTCATATATTGAGGTTGGATAAATTTCATATATTGAGGTGCGGAAAACTTATACACACGGGCAACTAAAAATGATAGATCCACTATAAGGGCATTTGGTCTAGTGGTATGATTTTTCTTTTTTTACAAATTAGGTGGAATGAACAAACAAAAATAATGAGTTTAAAATTACCAAACAAAATATCAACTTTCAAATGGAATAAAGACATAAGATCATTCGAAAAAAGAAGGACAAAAGAAAAATATTAAATACATTTTCAACTAATGCATTTGGTTGAGAGATATTATGGCCAATATAAGAAAAATATAGCATTAACTAATTTTCATTGACACATATGGATCCTTAGCATACTAAAATGACTGTTATTATTGGTATCAAACCAATAACAATTCATATCAGCTAAATCTTCCAATTGGTAATTAGGCCAGAGAAAGAACTTGAATTTATTTTTATATCTATCAACATGTTTGCTACTTTTATCTAAAACTTGATCACGAGTTTTTCTTATTTGCATTGTAAAATTATGTATTTCTATGGATATCATTTCTATTTCTAGAATTGAAACAAAAACATGTGGATAAATTTCAAATATTGAGACGCAAAAAAGATCAGCAACTAAAAATGATAGATCCACTATAAGGCATTTGGTCTAGTGGTATGATTCTCGCTTCGAGCGCGAGAGGTCTCGACTTTGATTCTCAAAATGCCCCTAACAATTATATCAAATTGAAGCATGCAATATAATAAGATTTGAAATAGGTTTTTTAAACCTCGAACTCAGAAGTAATTCAGAAGGATATTTGGAAAGAAAAAAAAAGGAAGCTATATTTAATTATAATTTACAAGTGTCTTTATAACATGTTAATTGAAGAGAGAAAACAACAAGAATAAACAAACAAAGGAAATTTTTGTATGTATGATTCTTTCAAATCTTGGAAATTATGAGGATTCCTCTCCTTTCTTGACATAAAGACTTACTTTTTCGAGACTTGGACCATAAACAGTCATCTACTCTTACTCCTACTCCCTTCTCTAAGAATAAACATAACATAATCATTCCATGAAGGCCGAGGTAGTCTTATAAAAGAAGATGAGGGTACCACTTTCTATTGCAGAATTTCTTTGTGAATAGAGAATGAACCATATTCTTGGGAGATAAGATAGAGCCTCGAGCCTAACTTCAAAGGCATTACACAAATTGTTCTATGATATTTTTTCTAGGAACTCTTTGTTATGTTGCCCGCCGAAGGTTTCAGGAAAGGGATACAGATTCTTTATTGCACTAATCTCCCAATAGAAGTTTTACCTAGGTAATCTGTCGTCACAACCCTTTTAAGGAAGATGCGCCCAAATAACCAGTGAACAATAACATTTAAAGAAGTTTCAGAGAGCGAGAAGAGGATTGTGATAGAAGTTACCCTAGGTAAAACTTCTTTAAATGTCTTAGCCAATCATGACCTTGGAAAACAATAACATATGGACAACAAATGTCTTAGTCAATTGTGACGGTCATGATTGCTCAAGGCGTGTCGCCCAAATAATCGGTAAACAATAACATTGCCCAAATAACTGCCTTGGACAACAAATCGTTTACAAGAATGGCTGAGACATGCAACATGCAACCACAGGCAACACGCCTTGGGCAATCATGACTGTGACATCTGCCCCCACACAATTTATTGGATGAGGCTGACTTTAGGTCTCTCGATGCGCTTCCAGCTGATCTCATAACGAGGAGTCTCTTCCAATCTACTAGGTGCTGTTGAAAATCACTTCTTGGTTTGTTGAGTCTTCATGTCTTCTCTATTCGTGTCTTTCCTACTTTCTTCGTTTCAAACTTTTTCTTATTTGTATGACGTCATACCACCTGCTNCTGCTTGATGTCTTCTTGGTCGAAATAATAACGTTTCAAGTTACTAACGTGGACAACAAGGTTAGTCCGCATCCATAAGAGTAATTGGATTTTATATGATGTCTTCATAATCTTATGGATAACTTTAACTAGTCCATAGTATTTTCACCCCAGTTTTTGGTTCTTATTGCTTTGAACTCGAAGTTTATCTGAACTTAACTTATATGAACTCTTTATTTTTCTTGAAATTATTGTGGTTGATGTTTCCGACTGACCCTTCTCTTCATCCGTCTAGATGATATTTTTGTGTGAACATGTGTTGCTTCAATGGTTTGTTTCTGTCTCCCTTCTTCAGTATCTGACCTTGTTTTTGTCTCTTCTAGTGGGGATAAATCCATTATCTGACCTTGTTTTGCATTGTGGTGTTCATGTAGTGGCAACAAGGTTTCTATTGAGGTTGGCTCACTCGAGCTCCCCTTTTCAATTACAACAGTAGCAGCAAGCGTAGATTCATCATGGCTATGATTCTTTCTCAACTGTAGTATTGACATCATTTTCAACCCTCTTGGTTGATGGATGTTTTTCTGAATGATCATCGGGTTAGACTCCATTACTACTAGACATTTTGCTAGGGGCATGTAAATGACTTTGTGTTTCAGCAGGACGTTCATTCCTGACACGACATCAAAGTCATCCATTTCAACTATCACTAAACAATTTGCCTAGTCAAAGGCTCCAGCTTGATTAGAGTTCTCATTGTGACTCTTAAGAAAGGTAAAGCTTCCAATTTGACGACGTTCATCTTTCCTGTATCTTGATGCCAAAGGATGTTAAAATATTTTGCATCGGTCTCCATCATGAGTTGTGGGTGGCTCTAGAGTTGACAATGATGTTCCTTAATACTTTGTGCTTTACCCAAACCTCGACATACATAATATATATATATATATATTCATTTAACTATAACACATATGGTCCATGAAAGAATTATGCTCATTAATATTATAATGGCTATTACCTAAATTATAACCTAAAGTTGATAATTGATGTCCAATTAGCCAACCCTAAATTTGTAATCATTGTGGAGTGATTGAAATTACAATGGAAGTAGTTTAAACTCCTAGTACCTTAAAGGAAGTTGGTCTCTTCTAATAAAACACGAAGTTCTCTTTAATATCATTAATACAATTATGCTAGACATGAAACTAAAACTGCGTTCAATTCAACTCCATTTTATTGTCATCTTGAATGACGTGTAGGATATATTCTTGATTTACCTTGATATTTCATATTAGTTAAGCTTTTTGCAAAATCACAATTAGACGACAACAAAGATGATCTTGGGTCTTTTATTATTTTAAAGAAAATTTCTTTCTCCATCTTATTCCTAATAACTCTGCAACTAAATTCATATTATGTTAATAAACAATTTTTTTTACTCCAAGAAGTAAAATATGCAACTTTAACTAAAATTTCATCTAAACAAATTTTATTGCCATACAACATAGATGACAATTATAGCCTTCAAACAAAAACTAGAGTAGTTGTGGTGAAAGGGATAGAAACTCTAGTGTTGATCCATAATATACAACCACTACCTAAATTATGACCTAAAAATTTGAAAACATAAGTTGTAGTTGAAAATTACATAAAACAATCCCCTAAATCCAAGAACTCGTGTCCAATTAGTAAATCCTAAAGATAGTAGATAACATAGAGTAATTGAAGCTCCACATGAAGTAATTTAAAGTTCCAGTTACTTAACTAAAGTTTATCTCGTCTTTAATGAAGCATGAGTTGCATTTAAGTTCATGAAATGTTTATAGACTCCAACTCTTAGTACTATTAATTCAATTATATTTCATATGAGTTTGTCATAAATCAAACTATGGTACATTTAATACAACTTCATTTTCTTGTCATATGAAGCAAAATAGAAGAATTAAATCAAACAAACTGATGAACTGAGCCGAATAAATCCAACCCAACCCAAACTGATTAGTTTGATTCATTTGTTGGGTTGTAGTTTATTCGATAACACTTGCATATTAGAACAATTCAATATTACATTCCTTACTTACAAGTAAAATATTAGACCATCAACTTTTTGTTTTATAGTCCAACAACCGCTCAAGAAAATAGATTTCAAACTTGAGAGAAAAAAATATATTGAGTAGGAGTTAAAAATGTTGCATTTTTTTTAGAAAGGGCATTTGGTCTAGTGGTATCATTTACTTGTGTACTCCACGCTATATGTCTCAAAGGTAAATAATTTAACAGTGGTCTAGATCTAAAAGATATAATAATAATTGCTCATGGATTTTATTAATAAAGAAAATAAATGAAATAATGATGATACATTCCATAAACAACTTAATATATAATTTATAATAATGGCATTTGGTCTATTTTGAAAGAAAAATAAATAAAAAGAATAAAATAGTTTAGTTATCAATGGGGCCTAACTCAAAGGAATGCGTGGCAATGCACAACTTCAACTTATATAAATTTCATATATTGAGGCATGAAAATATATAGACTAGTAACTAAGAATTATAGATCTTACTACAAAGGCATTTAGTCTAAGTGGTATGATTATTGTTTTGGGTGTGAGAGGT
The DNA here is from genome assembly GCF_002738365.1 of Cucurbita moschata. Taxonomy (NCBI): domain Eukaryota; kingdom Viridiplantae; phylum Streptophyta; class Magnoliopsida; order Cucurbitales; family Cucurbitaceae; genus Cucurbita; species Cucurbita moschata. The sequence continues at coordinate 844,772 of NW_019268581.1, forward strand.
CTCAAGTTCGATTCTCAAAATGCCCCCAACAATATTATATCAAAATGAATTATGCAAGATAATATGATTTAAAATATAGTTTTTAATCGTACGAAGAATAGAGAATGAAACATATTCTTGGAAGAAAAAGATCATCTTGAGCCGGACTTCAAAAACATTGAACCAAGAAGATGAGAATGAGAATGAAACATCATCTTGAGCCGGACTTCAAAAACATTGAACCAAGAAGATGAGAATGAAACATCATCTTGAGCCGGACTTCAAAAACATTGAACCAAGAAGATGAGAATAGAGAATGAGAATGAAACATATTCTTGGAAGAATATAGGTTATTGTATTCTTTCTAAGAACTTTTTATGTATTCTTTCTAGGAACTTTTTAGTCAAATAGATTATTGTATTCTTTCTAGGAACTTTTTATGTATTCTTTCTAGGAACTTTTTAGTCAAATAGGTTATTGTATTCTTTCTAGGAACTTTTCAGTCAAATAGGTCATTTGTTGTCACAATCTTTTTAAGACTCACTAGCCCAAAGTCCATATGTGGTAAAAAAAAAAAAAAAACCATCCATGGCCCAACCCTTATTTGTAGTCCACATCCAACCATTTCTTTTTCAACCTACACGTATGCTCCAGGTCAAACTCACGTAACTAGTCAGAAGATGCGACCCACAACTGAACGAAGACAAGTGTCACAATCGCACTTTTGCAGTTGTAAGACGATGATTATGTGACATTTGTTCTAAATCCAATGAACAAGTCAACCATGCAAAATTTAGACTGAACCAACAATAGCAGTGTATGCTCGAATCACGTTTAGAAGAAATATTTTAGAAAACGTGAGCGAGGAAATACATTAAAAATAATTTCAAATAAAGGAATGTTATAAGCTAAAAGTGAAGAAACAATAACTAGTCATGTTCTCCTATAGTACATTTTGGGACATTTTAGTCCTGATGGGTGTAGATATGATTTTGAGGACTAATCATACACCCCATATTGGCACAACAATAATAGTAAAGGCCTATCTAAGATGAAAGCAAATAAAACGTGTTTGGAATGAGCATGCCACCATGAACCGCAAATCGTTTACAGGAATAGTTGAGACATCTAACATGTAGCCATAGGCAACCTGCCTCGGCCAATCATGACTGCGACATCTGTCCTTACACAATTTGTCAATATCTCTATCAACCGGCTCTTCAAAAACTCAACGTTGTAAGCTGAGGCTGACTTTAGGTCTCGCGACGCGCTTCTAGCTGATCTCAGTATTGAGGAGTCTTTTCCAACCTACTAGGAGCTATTGAAAATCACTTCACGATTTGTTAACTCTTCAAGTCTTCTCTGTTGGTGTCTTTCCTACTTTCTTCGCTTGAAACAATTTCTTCTTTGCATGACGTCATACCACCTGCTTTTATTTTATGTTTTCTTGGTCGAAATAATAACATTTCAAGTTACTGACTTGGACAACAGGGTTAGTCTGTATCCATAGGAGCAATTGGATCCTATATGATGTCTTCCTAATCTTGTGGATAACTTCGACTAGTCCATAGAATTTTCGCACCAGTCTTTGGTTCTTGTTGCTTTGAANGAACTCAAAGTTGATCTAACCTTAACTTATCATAACTCTCTATTTGCTTTGAAATTATCGTGGTCGACCCTTCTCTTCATCCGTCTGGATGGTATTTTTGCGTGAACATGTGTTGCTTTAGTGGTTTTTTTGTCTCCCTTCTTCAGTAGAGGTGTTGGCTTGGTGTCTTTGCCAAGCATTTGAGTGATCAGTGACAACAGCCTTTGGAGGTCAAATAAACCCGACTGTGAACATGCCATTTTGCTATTTGTAGAATTCAACTAACTCAGGCTGAGCCGCATGACATCTATTTGTGGTAGGCGACATAAAACTAAACTTGTGATTTATCTCTCTTGGTGGGGTTAAACCCAATATCTGACCTTCTTGTTTTGGGTCTGGTGTTCATGTAGTGGCAAAAAAGTTTTTGTTGAGGTTGGCACACTTGAGCTCCCCCTTTTCAAATACAACAATGGCAGCAAGTGTAGATTCATCATGACTAAGATTCTTTCTCAACTGTACTATCGTCATCATTTTCACCCCTCTTGGTTGATGGATGTTTGTCTGAATGATTGTTGGGTTAGACTCCGTTACTACTACACATTTTGCTAGGGCATGTAAATGACTTTGTGTTCTAGCATGATGTCAATCCCTAACTATTTTGGCTATAGAATGTTGGATATGAAGGCTGACTATTTATAGTAAAAATTTAATAGAGATATATATACTAAATAATTATATATAGTAGGCGGTTACATAGAGTGAAGTTATATATAATAAACTGGAATCATATGTATACCCATTAGTCAGTGCTTCCTAAATGTACATTTCTCATTCTCCATATCCTCTCTTTTCATACCTGAAGTCATTAATACAAAACCATTAGTCAATATTTCTTCTTACATTTTCTCTATCATGTTCTTTGTGTTCATTTAGATCAAGTATGTGCGTTGTTGTGTGATTCTAATAACTGGTATCAGAGGGAGGAGAGATTCACCACGATCTGTGAAGATGGAAAGTTCAAAGACTGGAATTGAAAAGTTTGATGGATTCGATATCAGTTTCTAGAAGATGCAGATTGAAGATTATCTATACAAGAAAGATATTCAGGAACCCATTTTGGGGGTGAAGCTGGATACCATGACCACGGAGGAGTGGAAGCTCAAGGATTGTCATGCCGTAGGGTTAATCTGGTTGACGCTGCCAGGGAACCAAAGAAAGTGCAATTAGAAATGGTCCATACAGACGTTTAGGGACCATCTCCAGTTTCTTCATTTCTAGTACCAAAATTTCATGGATTAGAGGTCTCGCACTGTGCAACGACAACTCTCTGTTTTCCTAAGGCTAGTCAGATATCTCATGACAACTCTTTTCCTCCTCACCATATCTAGACACTATAACGTTGATCCAGTATTGTCTTATATAGTTAACGTTCACTCTTTAACGTCCAAGGACATTTTATAACTACCACGAAAATTAAAACATACAATAAATTCATACAAGTTTTACAACATATCATATACTACAAAATAGGGTTAGACTGCTTCCTTGGTCGCGGAGAGACATGTCATGGAGCTGAGTCATAGAGATATACGACTCTTTATCCTAAGAAAAAATCTATATAATTTAAAATCTAGCTGCTCTCATACCAATCTGTCACAACCCAAATTTCAAGGGTTCAAAACTCAAATAGAAACTAAAATTGAGAGTGAAAACAAATAAAAATAAAAGTAAATTAATATAAAATAAGAAAATGTTGTAAAATTAAATGAGATTGAGAAAACAACACAACATTAAATATAAAATAAAATAAAATTATAAGACGGTGTTGTTCAAATTTATCCAAACAGAAAAAAAAAAAAGTGTTTGGGATTCAATTACTAAAAACAAAAAAAAAGTACAAAAAAACTCAAACACAAAAACAGACTAACTAACGCTACATAACAACCCCATCTGTGAGTGCACAACCTTTAAAGGCTCCCTCATCTCAACGGTAAGTTCTATTACGAACCCATCCAAAATAATCACACCTGTGACCGCATCTCCTGACTTTAAACTGCTAGTCTAAACATGGTTTCGTCATGAAAGCTTTAGAGATAAGTCTATCTTTACAAAAATATTTTTCTCTTAATTTATAATTAGTCATAAAAACAAATAATTAGGTACAAATTTGATCTAGAATTCAAAACTTTCAAATCGTACTGTTCCTTAGCCAGATTCAAATCCAAATTCTTGAACTCCTAGTACCATATATAAAGTTGGTATCCTCTAATAAAACAAGAATTTCTCTTAAGATCATTAAATTCCTATAGACTCCAGGCTCAATATCATTAATACAATTATGTTTTATCTTGAACATGCCAAACATGAAACTAAAGTGCGTTCAATTTAACTCCATTTTATTGCCATCTTGAATGATGTGTAGGGTATATTCTTGATTTACCTTAAAGTTCTTGTGACATGACAGTTCATATTAGTCAAGCTTATTGCAAAATCACAAGTTAAAAGACAACAACGATGAACCTAGGTCTATTAGTCAATTCAAAGACAATTTCTTTCTCCATCTTATCATAATAATAGTTCAACTAAATCCATATTATGCAAAGAAACAAGTTTACGACTCATAAAAACAACTACCTAAATTATGTCCTAAAAATTTGAAAACATAAGTTGTAGTTGATAATTAACAAAAATTTCCCTAAATCCATGAATTCGTGTCCAATCAATCAATCCTAAAGATTGTAACTAGCATATAGTAATTGAAGCTCTACATGAAGTAATTTAAAGTTCCCCTTACCTAACTAAAGTTTATCTCATCTTTAATGAAGCATGAATTGCACTAAAGTTCATGAAATGATTATAGACTCCAACTCTGAGTACTATTAATGCAATTATGTTTCATATGAGTTTGTCATAAATGAAACTAAGGTGCATTCAATATAACTTTATTTTCTTGTCATACGAGGCAAAATAGAAAAATTAAATCAAACAAACTGATGAACTGAACCGAATCAATCCAACCAAAATTGATTAGTTTGTTTCTTTTGTTGGGTTGTTGGTTTATTTGATAACCCTTGTATATTATAACAATTCAACTTTTCGTTTTATAGCCCTCCAACTACTAAGAGAAAAATATATTTGAGTAGAAGCTAAAAATATTGGGTGTTCAAGAAAAGGCATTTGGTTTAGTGGTATGATTCTCACTTGGGGTGCAAGAGGTTTTTTGAGTTCAATTCTTTAAATTCCCCTATGCCTACCATCATGCTCTTAATACTCATTGTTTCACGTGTTTCCTGAAATACGACCTTAATACCTAGAACACACTAGTTTTATAGTGGTTCGATCAAACTCGACCTACTCCACTCCCCAAGCGCCTCTTGATCAGTGCCCGAGTGCAAGAGCAAACTCAATCCTTTGCCACGACTCAGGATCATACCGGTACCGGTACAATTGTCTGCAATCTTATAGAAACACACACAACTCTCTGGAGTAATCCTTTGTCACGACTCAGGATCATACCGGTACAATTGTCTGCAATCTTATACACAACTCTCTGGAGTAATCCTTTGCCACGACTCAGGATCATACCGGTACAATTGTTTGCAATCTTATAGAAACACACACAACTCTCTGGAGTAATAAATTTACAATTTTCTCACAATACAATA
>NW_019268581.1:850013-1005005 GCF_002738365.1 Cucurbita moschata
TAAATTAATATAAAATAAGAAAATGTTGTAAAATTAAATGAGATTGAGAAAACAACACAACATTAAATATAAAATAAAATAAAATTATAAGACGGTGTTGTTCAAATTTATCCAAACAGAAAAAAAAAAAAGTGTTTGGGATTCAATTACTAAAAACAAAAAAAAAGTACAAAAAAACTCAAACACAAAAACAGACTAACTAACGCTACATAACAACCCCATCTGTGAGTGCACAACCTTTAAAGGCTCCCTCATCTCAACGGTAAGTTCTATTACGAACCCATCCAAAATAATCACACCTGTGACCGCATCTCCTGACTTTAAACTGCTAGTCTAAACATGGTTTCGTCATGAAAGCTTTAGAGATAAGTCTATCTTTACAAAAATATTTTTCTCTTAATTTATAATTAGTCATAAAAACAAATAATTAGGTACAAATTTGATCTAGAATTCAAAACTTTCAAATCGTACTGTTCCTTAGCCAGATTCAAATCCAAATTCTTGAACTCCTAGTACCATATATAAAGTTGGTATCCTCTAATAAAACAAGAATTTCTCTTAAGATCATTAAATTCCTATAGACTCCAGGCTCAATATCATTAATACAATTATGTTTTATCTTGAACATGCCAAACATGAAACTAAAGTGCGTTCAATTTAACTCCATTTTATTGCCATCTTGAATGATGTGTAGGGTATATTCTTGATTTACCTTAAAGTTCTTGTGACATGACAGTTCATATTAGTCAAGCTTATTGCAAAATCACAAGTTAAAAGACAACAACGATGAACCTAGGTCTATTAGTCAATTCAAAGACAATTTCTTTCTCCATCTTATCATAATAATAGTTCAACTAAATCCATATTATGCAAAGAAACAAGTTTACGACTCATAAAAACAACTACCTAAATTATGTCCTAAAAATTTGAAAACATAAGTTGTAGTTGATAATTAACAAAAATTTCCCTAAATCCATGAATTCGTGTCCAATCAATCAATCCTAAAGATTGTAACTAGCATATAGTAATTGAAGCTCTACATGAAGTAATTTAAAGTTCCCCTTACCTAACTAAAGTTTATCTCATCTTTAATGAAGCATGAATTGCACTAAAGTTCATGAAATGATTATAGACTCCAACTCTGAGTACTATTAATGCAATTATGTTTCATATGAGTTTGTCATAAATGAAACTAAGGTGCATTCAATATAACTTTATTTTCTTGTCATACGAGGCAAAATAGAAAAATTAAATCAAACAAACTGATGAACTGAACCGAATCAATCCAACCAAAATTGATTAGTTTGTTTCTTTTGTTGGGTTGTTGGTTTATTTGATAACCCTTGTATATTATAACAATTCAACTTTTCGTTTTATAGCCCTCCAACTACTAAGAGAAAAATATATTTGAGTAGAAGCTAAAAATATTGGGTGTTCAAGAAAAGGCATTTGGTTTAGTGGTATGATTCTCACTTGGGGTGCAAGAGGTTTTTTGAGTTCAATTCTTTAAATTCCCCTATGCCTACCATCATGCTCTTAATACTCATTGTTTCACGTGTTTCCTGAAATACGACCTTAATACCTAGAACACACTAGTTTTATAGTGGTTCGATCAAACTCGACCTACTCCACTCCCCAAGCGCCTCTTGATCAGTGCCCGAGTGCAAGAGCAAACTCAATCCTTTGCCACGACTCAGGATCATACCGGTACCGGTACAATTGTCTGCAATCTTATAGAAACACACACAACTCTCTGGAGTAATCCTTTGTCACGACTCAGGATCATACCGGTACAATTGTCTGCAATCTTATACACAACTCTCTGGAGTAATCCTTTGCCACGACTCAGGATCATACCGGTACAATTGTTTGCAATCTTATAGAAACACACACAACTCTCTGGAGTAATAAATTTACAATTTTCTCACAATACAATAGACATCTCTCTCAAGAATAAGATAAACAATAAATAGAATTGAAAGCTATAAACAATAAATAGGCTATAAACAAGAAATAGAATTGGAAGCAATAAACAATGGAAGCGCAATAAACAATGGAAGCAATAAACAAGAAATAGAATTGGAAGCTTTGGAGAGAGCAACAATAGAGGCTTCCAACCGCTACACCGCTTCTTTTACGAGTGCAAGAACAAACTCAATCCTTTCTACGGCTCAGGATCAAACCGGTACACTGCTCTTTTTACGAGTTTAAGAGCAAACTCAATCCTTTGCCACGACTCAGGATCAAACCGGTACAATCGTCTGCAATCTTATAGAAACACACACAACTCTCTGGAGTAATAAATTTACAATTTTCTCACAATACAATAAACATGTCTCCCAAGAATAAGATAAACAATAAATAGAATTGAGAGCTATAAACAAGAAATAGAATTGGAAGCTTTGGAGAGAGCAACAATGGAGGCTTTTAAACAAAAAAAAATTTAGATCGAGAAAACTATGGAAATTGTGTATTGTGTTCTATGTTGTGTGTATTGTGTTCTGAAAAATATAAAGAGGTGATGAGAGAAATAGAATGAGGCTTGAAAAATATGAAGAGGTGATGAGAGAAATAGAATGAGGCTTTTAAACAGAAATTTTAGATCGAGAAAACTATGAAATTGTGTATTGTATTATATGTTGTGTGTGTTGTTTTAAAAAATAAGAAGAGGTGACGAGTTTAAATAGTGATCAAGTTGTAAGTGATGAGTTTAAATAGTGATCAAGTCCTAAAAATAGGAATTGATACAACCACTAAAACGTGAACTAAAATGTCAATCACTAAAAATAATATTTATTTATTTTTAAATTTATTGTAAAAAAATTATAGACCACATGTTTCATTATGTATATAAATATATATAAATATATATATATATATATATATATTATTTTAAATAAATATTAAAAAAAAATTAAATCCATTTTTATTATATATAAATATATAGATATATAAATATATATATATATATATATATAAATGTAATAATACAAAAAAAAAAGAATGTTAATGAAAACCATGTGAGTACATTTAAAAGTAATTGGAAAGTTTTATAAATCTAATTGAAATATTATAAATGTAATTAAAATAATTTTATAATTAAAGAAAACTAGTTTTCATGAAAATAGGAACCAAAAATTTTTATTTTAGTTTAAAGCAATTGAAAATTCCACCCTTTGTTAACTCTACCAAAGTTATAAATGTCATATTTTGATTGGTCCATGATATCAATTTTGTTCGGTCCATGATGTCAATTTTATCACAACATCATCAATTTTGTCACCACGTCATCACATCAGGTATCTTGTTTTGAATTTGATTGGTCTATGATGTCAATTTTGCCGCCACATCATCACGTCGGGTATCTTGTTTTGACTGAAATTTCTCCGTTTTATCTCTAATTTGAGTGAACCAAAAAAGAAGTTGAAATCGTTATTCCCAACTTTACACTATGGACAAAATACTGAGAATTGTTAATAATTGAAGGTAGGTTTGTTATCATCAAAACATCAATTAATTAATTAATTAAAATTAATTAATTTGAGATTAAAGGCCAAAAAGCCAACGATCTCCCCTTTTTTATGATGACAAATTATTTAAAAAAAATAGCATGAAATCCATAAAACCATAAACCTTAAAATAATGAACATGTCCAAATAATAACATTGTGACAATATCACTGCATCATTATAGGCATTCTAATATATCATCAGAAATTTGAAATTCATTCACATCCATATTCTCTCCCTATATTAATGCTTCAATGAATTATGAAACATCACAACAACGAAGTGATTCATTAATTATAAAATAACAACCAAGTGATTCATTAATTATAAAATAACAAACTTAGAGCATATTTTTCCTAATTCCCTTTGTAATCATTAAAAATTTTCTCCTCTTTGTAATCATCAAAAAGAACAATACAAAATAATAAAAGAATGACATGCTCCCCCTAAGAACATGCATTTAAATAAGATTATAAAATTCAAGATATATTACACCAAGTAATACCAATCTCAAATTCAAGATATATCACACCGAATAATATCAAGTTCAAGCTTATTTTTGCAAAAAAATTCTTCATTTAACGGCTTGGTAAAAATATCTGCTAATTGATTATTAGAATTTACAAAATCAAGAATAATATGTCCATTTTGCCCTTGCTCTCTAATAAAATGATGTCTAATGTCAATATGTTTAGTTATACAATGATGAACATAATTTTTGGTTAAATTAATAGCACTGGTGTTATCACAAAATATAGGCTCACTATCAAATTTTAATCCAAAATCACAAAGAGTTTGTTTCATCCAAAGAATTTGAGCACAACAACTAGCAACCGGAATATATTCCGCTTCCGTAGTAGAGATAAGGCAACCGAATTTTGCTTTTTACTAAACCAAGAAACTAATGAACTACCATGAAATTGACAAGTTCCACTAGTACTTTTACGATCAAGTAAACTTACAGCAAAATCCGCATCAGAATATCCTACCAATTTAAACTCAACATTTCTAGGATACCACGATCCTAAATTAATAGTCCCAAGTAAATATTTAAATATTCTTTTAACAATATGTAGATGAGATTCTTAGGACAAGATTGAAACCTAACAGAGACAAACACTAAACATAATATCAGGTCTACTGACAGTCAAGTAAAGTAAAGATCCAATCATACCTCGATAAAATTTTATATCTACACATTTACCTTTTTCATCCTTATCAAGCTTGGTAGATGTGCTCATTGTAGTTTTTGCAATCTTACCTTCATTGAACTTGAACCTTTTGAGTAAATCCTTGATTTACTTCTCTTTATTTAGGAAGATACATCTTTCAGTTGTTTGATTTGAAGTCCAAGAAAGAAACTGAGCTCTCCCATCATACTCATCTCAAACTCATTATGCATACATTTAGAAAATTCTTCACATAAAGAAGGATGAGTAGAACTAAATATAATATCACCCACATATATTTGCACTAATAGCATATCTTTTTCTTTAATTTTAATAAAGAGATTAGTGTCAAGCTTACCCATTTTGAAATCATTCTCAATAAGAAAATTACTAAATCTATCGTACCAAGCTCTTGAAGCTTGTTTTAAGCCCTAAAGAGCCTTTTTCAACTTATAATATGATGTGGAAAGTCAATTTTCAAATCCAGTTGTTTTACCTAAACTTCCTCCATAATATAACCATTTAAGAATGCACTTTTTACATTCATTTGATATAATATAAAATTTTTGTAAGAAGCAAATGCAAGTAACATTCTAATAGCATCTAATCTGGAAAAGGGTGCAAAAGTTTCTTCATAGTCTATACTTTCCTCCTGACAATAACCTTGAGCTACAAGTCTAGCTTTAGGCATTGCTTTCCTTCGGCAACCAAACATCACTTTTGTAGAAAGCAATTTTGTTTGACCACACACGTCGCCTACGCGTACATTTTCAATCGTGCGCAACACAACAACGTTGATGGTGTTAATATAACACATGCGGAAGCAATTTGGATCTTAGACACTCTAAGTACATCAATTATAGTAAATTAGCTAGCATGTTCAAAAGTATTAAAACTCAATGAGTTTGAATACTAACCTTTTGTCGCTCCGGTTTCTTTTTCCTCACGAATTGGTTTCGAACCAGCACTAGTGTCTTCTCCACTATTCTCCAGCCTTAGAACGGGATTGTGGAATCCGGTGAATGACTAAACTTGGGAGGGATTTAGTATATATGAAGAGAGAGTTTGTGAGAGGTTTTTCTCTAGGTTTTTTTCAAAAAATGAAGACCTTCCATGTGCCATGATCACTCTATTTATAGAGTCATGTTTGCATGTTCATGAAAATTTGAGATCACCAAATTTTGACACTTAAATTTTCACTCAAATGTTTGGGATTACGTTGCAAGTATGCAAGTTTGAGTTCACAAAATTTTGACACTCAAAATTCCACTAAAATTTGTGGGGTTTATTTGGAAAGCATGCAAGTTTGGTTAAACCAAATTTTGACCACTTAAGATTCCACTAACTCAAACATGTATTTTTCCATTAAATGAAATCAACATTTTGACTTTCTTCATTTTGATTCAACAATTAATTTGAATAATTAATTTCAAATTAAAGTAATATTAAATGATTAATTAAAATATTTAATTAATATTTAATATTAATTCAAATGTCAATCCCAATCAATTACGACACATATTTGATTAAGATATTTAAATCTTATTTAAATATCTCAGATTCTCTCTTTTTGTTTAATTCGTAAATAAAACAAAAATGCAGTTAAATATATCGTATATATGTAGCACATATTCTCTAATTTGAATTCGAACACTTTGAACTCACTCATCACACTGTTCTATGGTTTAGTACGATATGAGCTAGCAGAGGGACCTAATGGACCTATAGATCATGGGATCCAACGATCCAAGATTAAACAATTAAACTCATTAACCTTGTTAACCAACATTCGTTAACTACTAGGACACAACACTATAGCCTAGTAGTTGCACTCCCCTCACTATAGATATATTTCTATCCATTTGATATAACCATGATTAGTAAGTCGATGCTTCACAGGTTGTTCGTAACTAGAGCTGGATCAATTTACCGTTTTACCCCTGAACTTACTTCTTGTTCCTTATTCCTCACTGATCCTCTAATGAACAATTGGTTTGTGATCCAACCAGTAAATCGAATCCCTCTCACGCCAATAAGAGGGTGGGGCCCCTTGTTCAAGACCTGGAGTCAATGCTTAAGGGAACTACCTCTCTTCTATCCCTAAAGGTGGGTAGGAGTGAATTCCATCTTGCACCCTACGTCCCCAGCCATTCACCCAGTCTTACCCCTTGAATGGGAGGCCTATTGAGTCGGCAAACTCGAGCCACTCTCACCCATGCATAAGGATAATTCCGAATAAACAGGAGTTCATGGTTAGCTCAGGATTAAAATCGAGTTACCTAGGTTATCGAATGAAAAGAAAATCAGTCTCAACAGTAAACAACATTATAAAGTGAGTGATTTTCTTCATGGTCCGATCTTATGCAATACTCATTGCATAGGACACCCCCACTCACATGTCTCCACATATACAATTTAGTGATCACATTGTTTATGTCATATACAAAAGTGGGCCACATCCATAGTGTCCCCAGGATAAGGTACTCATTAGGTGCCCTTCAAACACTTTAATCGTGAGGGGCTTTGTAAATGGATCAACAATGTTGTGCTCTGAAGCTATCTATCTAACAATCACATCTCCTCGTTGCACAATCTCCCTTATGAGATGATATTTGCGCTCAATATGTTTTCCTCGCTTATGGCTTCTTGGTTCTTTTGAATTTGCAACTGCTCCATTGTTATCACAATAAAGAGTGACGAGAAGATGAATATTTGGAACGACTTCTAAATCAGTTAAGGACTTCCTAAGCCATACAGATTCTTTCGCTGCTTCACAAGTAGCAACATACTCAGCCTCCATGGTAGAATCAGCAATGCAACCTTGTTTTATGCTTTTCCATATTATTGCTCCTCCGTTCAGAGTGAAGACAAATCCTGATGTCGATTTCCTTGAATCTACATCGGTCTGAAAATCTGAGTCAGTGTACCCTGTAAGGATCAGATCCTTAGCACTGTACATTAGCATATAGTCCCTCGTTCTCCTAAGATACTTGAGGATATTCTTAACAGCAGTCCAATGAGCACGTTCCGGATTGGACTGATATATGCTGACAATTCCCACAGCATAGCATATGTCGAGTCGGGTACATAGCATGACATACATCAGACTACCGACTGTTGATGCATAGGGAATGTGTCTCATATCCTCAACTTCTTGAGGTGTCTTAGGACTTTGTTCCTTTGACAAATGAACTCCATGCCTGAAAGGTAATAATCCTTTCTTGGAGTCCTGCATCTTATATCGAATCAACATTTTGTCGATGTATGATGCCTGAGACAATGCTAGTGTTTTGTTCTTACAATTTCGAACAATTTAGATTCTAAGAACAAACTGAGCCTCTCCCAAATCTTTCATTTGGAATTGTGTCACTAGCCAATGCTTAATGTCAGTCAGAAATCCCATATCATTTCCAATGAGTAAGATATCGTCAACGTACAACACCAGGAAAGCTACTATAGAGTTGACTATCCTTTGATAAACACAAGGTTCGTCAACATTCTGTTTAAAGCCATAAGATTTGATCGCAAAATCAAACTTTATATTCCAGGATCGAGATGCTTGCTTCAACCATTAAATGGATCTTTTAAGCTTGCAAACCCTTTGCTCGTGATCCTGTTCAATGAACCCCTCTAGTTGAGCCATATAGATACTCTCTTCAAGATTTCCGTTTAGAAAGGCTGTCTTAACATCCATTTGCCAAATTATAATCATAAAATGGGGCAATAGACAAGAGTATTCTAATCACTTTAAGCATAGCAACAGGAGAGAAGGTTTCTTCATAGTCCACTCCCTCTCTTTGGGTATAACCCTTTGCTACAAGTCGAGCTTTAAAGGTCTGTACCTTACCGGTTTGGTCTCATTTCCTCTTATAGATCCAATTGCAACCAATAGGTTTTACCCCATCTGGTTGATCTACAAGTTCTAGACTGAATTGAAGTATATTGACTCCATTTCAAGATTCATGGCTTTGATCCACTGATCTCTATCTTCATCATTCATTGCCTCTTTATAGGTCAATGGATCCTCAACGCCATCATCAGGTATGATGACTTGAGTTTCTGCCAAACCCAAGTAACGATCGGGTTGAGTTATGACCCTCCCACTACGTCGAGGCATTCTCAACTCTTGAGAAGGATGTGATTGACCAGAAGTGTCAGCTCCATCAACAACTCTTGTTGAAGGATCAGCTTGATCAACAACTCTTATTGTTTTATCAGTAGCTTCTTTAGAAATGTCACTTAATACTAGTTTGCTACGAGGTTGATGATTTCTTACGTGGTCTTCCTCTAAGAATGTAGCATTTGTTGATACAAACACTCTATTTTCTTGAGGGTCATAAAACAAACCACCTTTCGTCTCTTTGGGGTATCCTACGAATAGACATAATTTTGAATGACGTTCTAATTTCTTGGGATTTTGCAACAACACATGTGCTGGACATCTCCAAATCTTGAAGTGACGTAAACTACCTTTACGCCCTTTCCATAACTCATAAGGTGTTTCTGAAACACTCTTAGTAGGAACCATGTTCAAAATGTATGTAGCAATCTCCACTGCATATCCCCAAAATGGATCGAGTAATTGAGCGAAACTCATCAAAGACCGAACCATGTCTAACAGAGTTCTATTTCTCCTTTCTGATACACTATTTTGTTGAGGCATACCAGGAGCTGAGAGTTGAGACCTTATTCCATGTTCTATCATATAGTCCTGAAATCTTAAGTCCATGTACTCTCCTCCTCGATCTGATCGAAGTGTTTTAATAGTTTTACCTAATAGATTCTCAACCTCAGTCTTATATTCTCTGAATTATTCAAGAGCTTCGAACTTGTGATGCATTAGGTAAAGATAATCATACCTTGAATAATCATCAATAAAACTAATGAAATATTTATACCCACCTCGTGCTTTGACATTCATTGGACCACAGAGATCTGTATGCACGAGCTCTAAGGTTTCTTTGGCTCTAAGGTTTCTTTGGCTCTAAGATTGTGGAATCCGGTGAATGACTAAACTTGGGAGGGATTTAGTATATATGAAGAGAGAGTTTGTGAGAGGTTTTTCTCAAGGTTTTTTCCAAAAAATGAAAACCTTCCATGTACCATGATCGCTCTATTTATAGAGTCATGTTTGCATATTCATGCAAATTTAAGATCACCAAATTTTGACACTCAAAATTTCACTCAAATGTTTGGATTATGTGGCAATCATGCAAGTTTGAGTTCACCAAATTTTGACACCTCAAAATTCCACTAACTCAAACATGGATTTTTCCATTAAATCAAGTCAACATTTTGACTTTCTTCATTTTGATTCAGCAATTAATTCGAATAATTAATTTCAAATTAAAGTAATATTAAATGATTAATTAAACTATTTAATTAATATTTAATATTAATTCAAATGCCAATCTCAATCAATTCCGACACATATTTGATTAAGATATTTAAATCTTATTTAAATATCTCAGATTCTCTCTTTTTGTTTAATTCGTAAATAAAACAAAAATGCAGTTAAATATAACGTATATATGTAGCACATATTCCGTAATTTGAATTCGAACACTTCGAACTCACTCGTCACATTGTTCTATGGTTTAGTCTGATATGAGCTAGTAAAGGGACCTAATGGACCTATAGATCATGGTCTCCAACGATCCAAGATTAATCAGTTAAACTCATTAACCTTGTTAACCAACATTCGTTAACTACTAGGACACTCCACTATAGCCTAATAGTTGCACTCCCCTCACTATAGATATATTTCTGTCTATTTGATATAACCATGATTAGTAAGTCGATCTTTCACAGGTTGTTCGTAACTAGAGCTGGGTCAATTTACCGTTTTACCCCTGAATTTGCTTCTTGTTCCTTATTCCTCACTGATCCTCTAATGAACAATTGGTTTGTGGTCCAACCAGTAAACTTAATCCCTCTCAGACCAATGAGAGGGTGGGGCCCCTTGTTCAAGACCTGGAGTCAGTGCTTAAGAGAACTACCTCTCTTCTATCCTTAAAAGTGGGTAGGTGTGAATTCCATCTTGCACCCCACGTCGCCAGCCATTCACCCAGTCTTACCCGTGGAATGGGAGGCCTATTGAGTCGGCGAACTTGAGCCACGCTCACCCATGCAAATCTAAGGATAATTCCGAATAAATAGGAGTTCATGGTTAGCTCAGGATTAAAATTGAGTTACCTAGGTCATCGAATGAAAAGAAAATCAGTCTCAACAATAAACAACATTATAAAGTGAGAGTGATTTTCTTCATGGTCCGATTTTATGCAATACTCATTGCATAGGACGCCCCCACTCACGTGTCTCCACATGTACAATTTAGTGATCACATTGTTTATGTCATATACAAAAGTGGGTCACATCCATAGTGTCCCGAGGATAAGGTACTCAACCTTATCCCCATACTATAGATCATTTTGACTATATACTTGAACTTGATCCACTCTTATGTCTCTACATATAGTTCAAGTAATCATACTATAGTCAGAGTGTTCTTAGTTTATTGGATTTAGATTAATAATTGTAAAGTTCACTTTATTCAATAACAATCTTTACTGAATAAACAACAATAATAACTTTATTGAAAATAGAATATGTTTTTTTGTTTACAAACTATGATTTTTAGGACATAAAACCCAACAAACGTTGCTTCTCATTGTCATATCAGTTCCCAACAACACGATCCATGCATCATGTTATGATGCATGACCATCTTAATTTGCTCAAACACATCCGTTGGGAACTAGCCCATGTGTCGATCTTCTCATTAGGACATTTCAAACATTCATCCATCTGGATTCTCTTGAGCATCAGACTCTCCCGTGCACATGCTAAACCATTTACGACATACTTTCTTGATAGTGGGTGCATGATCCAACCTTCGACACATGGGTTGGGGAGCAATATTGGCACACCTATGCCATCTTTTACTTTCTTGTTTCTTTCATCAACCATAAAAAATGTTATCTATTTTAAGATTAAGATCAATCATTAGCTCACGCATAAATTCTAACTTGGAAAAATATGCAAATAAAGGTCACATTTTATGGGACAAGGGTAATGTGCCATTGAAACTATATCACAATCCTCACTCAAATTTTGTTAAACATGTCATTCTCTAATAATCATGCCAAAAACTTGATGATGGAATATAAAATTTTCAAATGACTCATAGTGTCAAAGGAATCATCATTTTCAAATGACTATTATTGTCGGTGGCGTTTGTTGTTACAAACCTTGAGGATGTGAATCTAAGAACGATCATTAAGGTCATATACTGTGTCTTCTTCTTCAATGATGGAAGGAGAAGACGCTAAACCGATTGAAGCGGCCTCTTGAAGAATCTTTAAAAATCACCTATCGAAGATGTTTGGGCTAAAACTGCTAGTAGCCTAGACATTAAGTTGAGAAATTCAGTGTTTTTCCTTTGTGGTAGATCTGGTAAATGACCATTTTTTGAAAGACATATAAAAACTATAAGACCTGTCTCTAATAAAATGATGTCTAATGTCAATATGTTTAATTCTAGAATGATGAACAAGATTTTTGGTTAAATTAATAGCACTGGTGTTATCACAAAATATAGGCACACTATCAAATTTTAATCCAAAATCACAAAGAGTTTGTTTCATCCAAAGAATTTGAGCACAACAACTAGCAACCGCAATATATTCCGCTTCTGTAGTAGATAAGGCAACCAAATTTTGCTTTTTACTAAACCAAGAAACTAATGAACTACCAAGAAATTGACAAGTTCCACTAGTACTTGTACGATCAAGCAAACTTACAGCAAAATCCGCATCAGAATATTCTACCAATTTAAACTCAACATTTCTAGGATACCACAATCCTAAATTAATAGTCCCAAGTAAATATTTAAATATTCTTTTAATGGCATGTAGATGAGATTCTTAGGACAAGATTGAAACCTAGCACAAAGACATACACTAAACATAATATCAGGTCTACTAGCAGACAAGTAAAGTAAAGATCTAATCATACCTCGATAAAATTTTATATCTACACATTTATCTTTTTCATCCTTATCAAGCTTGGTAGATGTGCTCATTGGAGTTTTTGCAATCTTACCTTCATTGAACTTGAACCTTTTGAGTAAATCCTTGATTTACTTCTCTTTATTTAGGAAGATATCATCTTTCAGATTTGAAGTCCAAGAAAGAAACTGAGTTCTTCCATCATACTCATTATGCATACATGACAAAGAGATCATGAGTCAAAAATCGAGACTCGAATCTTTCTTGAGCTCTATAGCTCCATAGTTCATACACACTCTCGTCTCGGGTGTGCAGTTAGTTTCTATTTAAAAAGATCAGTAGGGTGATATAGTAAGAATGTTTAGAAAATGCTCAATTTTGAAGGACAAGAAAGAGAGTTATCTAAAAATTATTGCTATAATTATTTATATTATGATTGCGATTATTATATTATGATGAGACGGTTTAGGTGAGATATACCGTAGACCTAACTTTCAATTCCCTTATGGAATCTAGTCGGTCTGGGGATCATCTCTACTCCTCTCTTCTTGAGAATTTATACATCCCTCATTATTATATGGACAACTATCTCTCGAGTTCTGGTTTAGGTTTATCCTCAATAGAAAAATAAAGTAGAGCATCTAGAACCCAAGCGGAGAGCATGCATGTGGAGTGTGTTGAAAGAAAAGTACATTGCATCCGAATCCACCGATAAATGAAATTAGAGCCAAAGCCAAAACATGATGTTTTAATCCACAAGACACAAAATCATATTTGCATACGTGCATTTCTCGACCTTAATAGTGGGGTCACTTCTTGAGTATTTTTCAATATTCATTCTATCAATAAAAAAAATTTACAGTAATGAAAAGGACAAATAAACTGTAGTTGGCTTCTCCTATGGAGGCTATAGAACGAAATCTTTTATGCTAAATCCAACATTTATTTATATTTTTCTATCTTTTTTTAATTTCGTTTTATAGAGTCACTTTAGGGTCACCTCACAAGTACTTTTCAATATTCATTCTACCATTAAAAATAAACATTTGAAATATTTGTTTAGAAGTCAAAAGTATTTCTATTTGAATCACATAATCATTACCATCAAATTTAGATAAATTCATTGGGACTTTAGTTTTTTTAGTTATTCCCAATTGGGTTATCCTACCATATTTTGGTTTCATATTACCTAATTTAGCAAATATTCCTCAATTATATAAAAGTTTTGGGTACAAAATTGAAGACAAACAAAATTATCATCACCCAAAAAGCTCTAAAATCCCTCCCAAGTCATGGACAAGAATATTTCTATCAAGTTCGCTTTCTTAGTTGCAATCATCTTGTTCTTGGCCGTGATCGATACAGGTTTAGAATATGTTGTAGTTATTAAAATGATATATCTTTTTTTTTAAAATGATTAAATGATCCCAATTCATTACATGCATCCCTTTTGTGAACTTGTAGGTTAATTTTGTTCATCATAATATTTCTTCGTGTATTAAATTCACAATATCCCATTTAATGTTGTATTTCTAAAATCAAATATTAGTTAAGTAATTGAATGTCCCATAATGGGATGGACAACAATGAAACTCACCTCACCCCAACAAACCATTTTACAATACAATATAATGGCAAACAAACTTAGTCTCAACTTGGCTTTCATTGTTGCGATGGTATTGTTCCTCGTCTCTTCTTTTGGTAATTGTCAATCTCATTTATTTTTCTTCTGTTTTGTTGTTCTTCATTTTAAAAGTCGATATTTCAATTTTATGATAATATTAAGGGAAATGTCGATATAATAATTGTATGTATAGATATTACGAATTGTATATATAACTTTATGTGTATTTTTCATGGATTAATTATATGTTGAGTGAGGATAAAATATGTTAAAATGATTCGTGTTGATCTGTGGGGATAGTTTTCACTCTTAGAAATAAGGAGTAAGTAATGTGATCTTGTCAGAGTGGAATGTCGAGACCATCAGATGTTGAATCTGAATTTCGAATCTTGATCTGAATCTTCGGCGCGAGGCATTATAAATTATATATATATATATATATAAAAGAGTTTCAATCGTAGGAACTTTAAAATTAAGTGTGTTTTCCAGGAAGCAACTGTTTTTGGATATCCTCCTAGAAAATTTCTTCACCTCTTAGAAACTAGGTGTAAGTAACTTGACCATGTCGCTAGGGTTGCATAGGAATGTCGGTGCCATCAAATATCGACTTCAAATTATGAATCCTTATATGAATCCTATGCATGTGGTGTTATAAATGGTATTAGGCGACACCTCTCCTAGTAGATACAAACAACGTGTAAATTTCTTTTCAATGGCTCAATCACATGACCTAAAAAACTAAGTGTAATTTTTATTATGTTGGATGACTTCTAAGTATGTTAGTGAGAACAAAACATGTTGGTATTTCGGGACTGTCTTCTCTTTTAGAACCGAGAACTAGGTAACGTGAGCATGTTGCAGGAGAATGTTGGAGCCTTCAAATGCTAAGAATCCTAGACATCGAGCTGAAATTTAGTACTCTTTGATTATACGTGACTAGATGGCTCAAATTTGATTGAAAATTATTTATGTATGCAGGTACAAGCAAACCATTAGGCACAAAAGGCAACTATCTTAAAGGTATTTCATGCAGGACTACAGATGATTGCAGGGATAATGTGTTTTGTGATTGTAAATTAAACATCTGCTTTTGTCATGGCAAGAAGCATCCCTTCAACTTCAACTCCAACTCTCACAAGATGAGTAAAAACATTCATTTAGTAGACAACAAGGAGATCAAAGAAGTGCCTCAAAACAACTAATCAATATAATAAAGATGATCATAAAGAACTTGATCAATGTGACCCTGTATTTAGATTCTCATAATAAATAAACGATATTTTTGTTTAGTTCGTGTGCCTCTCAAGGTTTCGGGTCATAGTATATCATACGAATACAAGATACACTGACATGCTCGTTTCACATGAAGCTATTATATTATGTTGAGACGGTTAAGGTGAGATCTATCATGGACATAACTTTCCATTCCCTTATGAAATCTAGTCGGTCTGGGGAACATCTTTACTCCTCTCTTATAGAGAGCATATACATCCCTCATTATTATATTTATGACTATCTCTCAAGCTTTGGTTTAGGTTCCTCAATAGAAAAAAAAATAAAATAGAGCATCTATAACCTAAGCCAGGAGCATGTGTGTGGGCAGTGTGTAGAAAAGTACCATGCATCCAAATCCACCAAAAAATGAAATTAGAGCCAAAGCCAAGACATGATGTTTTATGCCACTAGACACGAAATCATATTTGCATGTGTGTATTTCTCGACCCTATCATTGGGGTCACTTACTGATTATTTTTCAATATTCATTCTATGGTTTTGAAATAATAATAATAATAATAGGATGAAAAAGATTGGAGATACAAACAGGGAAAAAAAATAGGAGATTTATTTAGGGAGAGAAAAAGGAATCCCTCATACAATCATTTAACCCAAAGATGAGATAAAAAATTTTTGGTAAGATCTTATTTTTCTTTTAAATTAGCAAAAATTAATTGTGAATAGAATTAATGAAAAATGTGTTTAAATGAAATATATATTTGATGTTGACGTGACCCGTGATTCTGCACGTGTCATATATATCGATATGTGTTAATTATTTGTGGATAAGCCTTACATGTTTATGATATTATATATTGTGATGCGATATATTATGGTATGAGATGTGTATGATAAGATGTTATGTTAAAAGCATGAAACGTTATGTTATGTCTCTTAAATTGTATGTATACAACATGATATGAATGACATGAAATATAACATCGTTAGAATTATGTATGATATGAAAACTAAAAAATAAGAAATGATATGATATGAACGATATACGATATGTGAAATGATATGATATGTATGGAACGCTAGCGGGATTGTATTAAATGATAATGAAATGAAAAAATATTGGGACTTCATGCATTATGCTCATGCATTGGGGGATACCCCTATTCCATCACGAGGGTACGGACACGTACACCACTAGACAAATGAAGTATTATTATATTTTATATAATGCTGTCATGATAGTTACTAATTCTAATGGGTGTCCGGCATCAGGAGCTACCAGAGTAGGCTCGCCCGACAAGAAAAGGGTCCAGCGGTGTGCAAACTATCTAATGAGCTTGTACTTGCACGTATGGGCTGTGTGTAGAGTATATGACACACATCTAGGCTGCCCATTAGGATAGTATCGTGGAAAAAAAGACTGATATGATAGGTCCCATCATTGCATTCGCATGTTTTTTTGCATTTAACCCCAATAATGGGGTCACTTCCTGAGTATTTCTCAAAATACTCAAGCCACGTGTTACCTCTATTTCTGGTTAAGGCAAGGCATTTTTGTACGACTTACGACGACATCGCAATTCGAGACCATGGCACATGCATGGGGTAGTTGTATTATTTTCTTAGACTTAGGCTAGAATATGATGCTTTTAATTTAAACGTTTATTTATTTTATTTATTCTTTTGTTGTGTCGTTTTTAAAAGTGTTTTCAAAATACATAAGAACATGGCTGTGTTTTAAAATGAAGATGTCGTCTTATGAAAGTTTAAATAAAGTATTTCCGCATTCAATATTCATGATATATATACAGTGACGACCTTAAATTAAGTAGAAAATTTTGGGTCACTGATCACTTCCGGAGTATTTTTCAAAATTCATTCTATCATTAAATAAAATTTAAGACAAGGACATATAAACAGTTACCAACTTCTCGTGTGAAATCTTTTATGCTAATTCTAACCTTTATTTATATCCTTCATCAATAAGAGGATGTTTTAACTATTCCACAAACATTTTTTAGATGATTTTTAATCTATTGAATTCCAAAATAAAACGTTTGAAATAATTTTTTAGAGGTAAAAGTATTTCTATTTGAATCAAATCCAAAACATAGGATAGCTATCCAACAGTCAAATTTATTTAATTTAAATAAATTTATTGGTTGATTTGTAAATTAGTTTTTTTTTTTTTTTTTAATCTTCCCATTTCAGTTATCGTACCATATTTTGGTTTCATGTTACCTAATTTGGAAAGCCAGTAAATATTCTTAATTATATAAGAGTTGTAGAATTATCAGCACCCAAAAAGCTCTAAAATCCCTTAGTCATGGACAAGAACATTTCTATCAAGTTGGCTTTCCTAGGTGCAATCATCTTGTTCTTCACCGTCTTCGATACAGGTATCTTGTAGTTATTAAAAAATGTACGAGTGTTTGAGGGTTGAGTCGCATCAGGTCAGATTATGACATTTTCTAGACCGAACCCAATTATTTGCATTATAAATTTTTCAGCATAAACAACCATTATTATATAATGAATCCAACTCAACCCAACTCAACCATAAATTTTTTGGGATAGATAGTTGGTTCAGGTAGTTAGTGTTATTTATTCAATTTTTTTTTATTTTGATAAAAATAAAACATTAGTTTGTAAAATATATGTTTATTTATTTTTATACGTTTGGTTATGATTTGCAATTCAATTTTGTGTATATTTTGTAAGCAAACATGTATATCTTAAAATTAAACGTAAGTTTGATTGTATAAAGATTCAAACCAATAAGTTTTAGGGTTACGAAAGAACGAACTCAGTAGAACTCAATTCAACATATGTTTTGAAAAATTACTTTTACTAGATATTGTAGAAAATAAATAATCATAAAATAATTATGAAATAAAATAAATACATATAATTGTATTGTACACAAAAATGTATATTTTAAAATTAACAATAAATTTAGATTGCTTGGGTTAAATCTAGTTTTGGGAACCCATAAACCAACTAAATCATAAAAGTTTTTAGTTATTTGTATCTAGTCCAAATAAGTTCATAACTGAACTCGAACCAGATTGGTTCGGTCAATCCAATCTAGTTTCGGGAGAACCCTTAAACCAACTCAATGAGAAAAGTTTTTAGTTATTTGAATTCAGTCTAAATAAATTCATAACCTAACTCAAACTGCACAGATTGGGTTGAGTTGATCGAATTTGTTGAGTCATTAGATTGATTTTGATATTAATTTGAGTATTACTTTGTTTGATGAACAGTGACAAGCAAACCATTGGGAATACAAGGAAGTCATATTCATATTATGTGCAACACTGTCCAAGATTGCTTTAATCCTAAGGTTTGTGAGTGCAAATTTGGGGTGTGTTTTTGCATACCTAAGAGCCCGCCGCCGCACTTTAGCTTCCACCATGACAACATCAGTGATACCACTCAAAACTAAGAAGTGGCTCTCAACAACTATTCAATAAATACCATTAAATTGAAAAATTACTTTTTGTTTATGATTTATGAGTTCAAGTATGATTATTGTGGATGAGCGATTGAGGTAGATGAGAGATGACTGCTTGAATTGCGTCGTTTTATAGAACGTTTTATAGGGCCGTTACGTATCGTCGTCAGCCTCAAGGTTTTATGACGCATCTACTATGGAGAGCGTCTAGCCCTACTCTGACCAGTGCTTTGCGTCGTCTGGTGACTGGCTTTCGTACCATTTGTAATGGCCCAAAGCAGACAATATCTGCTAGAGTTGAGCTTGGCTGTTACAAATGGTATCAGAGCCAAACACCAGGCGGTGTGTTAGCGAGGACGTTAGGCCCTCAAAGGGGTGGATTGTGAGATCCCACATTGGTTGGAGAGGGGAACGAAACATTCCTTATAAGAGTGTGGAAACCTCTTCCTAATAGAAACATTTTAAAACCATGAGGCTGACGACGATACATATCAAGCCAAAGCGGACAATATCTCCTAGTGGAGGGCTTGGGTAGTTATACTTTAGTTGTCATATATCTTGCAGGCAAATGACTTTGCTACCAAAAATCAAAATCTTTCTACTAAAATCAATAAATAAGGGTGTTATGAGCATTCTCGATTAGCCACTTCATGCTCAAGTCCTTACTTTGTGTTAGTAGGACCCACCGGTCGAGTCAAAGCTCTATGCTATCTCTTTTTGTGTGCGGAAGAGAAAGGAATCTGTGGTGGCAGCGAACAACGAACAACAAGACTACAATTTAATTTTGACTTTTCACTCTATAAGATGAGGACAATTCATTAAACAAAACAATACAATACTATGAAAGTTATTAAAAGATCAAAATCAGTTCAATTACCTCATCCCTCTCGCGCGCCACATGGTTGATGTTTGTACCCGAAAACATAAAACAAATTGAAGTAGATGTATTTTAAAACACAAAAATATTGGAGTCATCACATGGTTGATGTTTTCACCTTCCTCACCAGTCCTGTACTACGACCTTGTCTTAAATAAGCCTAAAACCAGAATATGATTTTAGGTCCCATTAGACATTGAAAGACTTACATGTGTGTATTTTTTAATCCTAACAATAGGGTCACTTATGGTGTTTTTTTTAAAGAGTCATTCTTTTCCTAACATTTTTTTATGTTAAAAACATGATTCATAATTACTACTTTATATTAATTTAAATTTTATTGTCAAGTAAATATTTGAAATATTTCTATAAAGGTTTCTGGAAAACATTTGAAAAATCTCCTAATATGTATATTGCATACCTTAAAATTAGAGTCGTTACACATAATTTACATTTTCATCCATGAATTTTTACTAATTACAATGTTTTGGTTCGTAAGGTTAATATCTATAAATGTTTAAAAGAATTAAATAAATTTTAAAATTTTTTATCAAGAAGATACTTTTTTATCATTTGAGTTGTTCTGTTGGATTGGTCGTTCAAGACCTTTGGTCTCTATCCGGACCCAATGAATAAAATGAGAACACTTCTTATGGACTCGTTGAGAATGATTTTGATTTAGTTCATGACCTATTAGAAGTAGAAGGTGCTCTGTTGGGATTGGGATCCTCACGGACCAAAAAGATTGCAGTCGGTTTGATAGTGATCGAGTGACATTGCTTCTTCGGCTCGAACCTAGGAATCTCTTCGATATGATACAAAATGGATCAGCATCATAATCATTTTAAATTAATTAACCAAAAGATAACGCTAAAGACCAAATTGAGCATTACTGACAACTAGAAGTAGAATGTAAAATATTCGAACCAATAACCAAATGAAAACTAAACTTCGAAGTATAATAAAAATGTAACTGTGAGATCTCACATGATTGGAGAGGGGAACAAAACATTTCTTATAATGTCGTAGAAACTTCTCCCTAGCAGACACGTTTTAAAACCGTGAGGCTGAGAGTAATATGTAACGGCTCAAAACGGACAATATTTTTTAGCGGTGGGCTTAGACGATTGTAACATATCAAAGAAGACAATTTTTGTTAACAGTGAGCTTAAACTATTGTAACAGATCAAAGCAGATAATATCTATTAGCGGTGGACTTGAGCTGTTGTAGCTGGTCAACTCGAAAAAATATTTCTTAGTGGTGAGATTAAAATGATATATATATTTTTTTAATTCCTTCCATCCTTTAGAAGAAATAAAAACTTGATCCCAATTCATTACTTGCATCCCTCTTGTGATCTTTACATTAAGTTTGTAAATGGTAACCTTATTGTATTAAATTCATAACATCCCATTTAATGTTGTATTTCTAAAATTCATATATAATGGGATGGACAACAATAAAACTAACCTCATCTCATCAAACCATTTACAATACAACATAACCGCAAACAAACTTAGTTTCAACTTGGCTTTCATTGTTACTATGATATCGCAAACAAACTTAGTTTCAAAAGTAGAGTTATATCAAGTTTTTTTACCGTTAATTTTGCACTTATACTCACCATTTTCTCATTAATTGCTCCATTTATTCTAATTAATATACATGAAATAACCCATTGTGGTTTAATATGAAAAGAAGATCAATTTCCATAAATCGAGCTTAATTGTACACTTAATTGAGCTATTTGATAAAATTCTAGAACATTTATCCTGAACCACGATGCTATAGCAAATCTGGAAACAACACTGCTTGCAAATCTAGAAATAAATTGCAGAACTTGATGTTGAAGAAATCAGCAAATCTGGAAATAAATTGCAGACCTTGATGCTGAAGTAATCTGGAAAGCCAACTTTTCGAGAATGACCTGGAAATTTTAATCCACATCAGCAGTCCACGTGGATCATTGGCTACCAAATTAGAAACATCCTAGGTGGATAATTTTATCCTTTCTCAGCCCTAAATTAGAAGAAACAAGCATCATAAAAGGAAACGGATACCTAAAATAGGGAGGGGCCACACTTGGGGAGAGAAATCGGATTAGACAGCAGCAGCCTCCGCTGTTGTGAACTGTTGTGAAACTAGAGAAGAAAAAGAAAATCCTAATCCAGCAGCTGTTGACAGCAGAAGGAAAAGGAGACCAATAAGGATTAATTAGGGAAAAGAGGTGGACGTGAGAACTCAAGGAGACAAATAAGGATTGATTAGGGCAAAGAGGTGGACATGAGAGCTCAAGGGAAGGGAACTTACATTGACGAATGACAACAAACCAGGATAACTCTCTATTTTCTTATTCTCTTTTCTCATTTCATCAATTTTACATGATTGAGATGCGAATTTCTATGTTTAATTCAGTTTGTATGGAGAGCTTGTTGGATCGATATGACAACCGTAGAAGGGGTGAGGAGGGTTTCAACCATAATTTTTTTTAAAAAAACAATAAGACTTGATACCATGCAATAAAAATTAACAATAATTTAGAATTTAAATAGGAAAAGGGTTAGAAAATATAACACCGTAGTTTTATAGTGGTTCGGCCAAACTCGACCTACTCCACTCCCCAAGCGCCTCTTGGAAATTTGAATAAAACTTTCTGACTCTTTCCTCGAATCAGAGCCCGAGCCCAACCACTACACCGCTTCTTTTATGAGTGCAAGAGCAAACTCAATCCTTTCCACAGCTCAGGATCAAACCGGTACACCGCTGTGTTTACGAGTTCAAGAGCAAACTAAATCCTTTCCACGGCTCAGGATCAAACCGGTACACCGCTGTGTTTACGAGTTCAAGAGCAAACTAAATCCTTTCCACGGCTCAGGATCAAACCGGTACAACTGTCTGAAATCTTATAGAAACACTTCACAACACTCTGAAGTAATAGATTTACAATTTTCTCACACTACAATAGACATCTCTCTCAAGAATAAGATAAACAAGAAATAGAATTGAAAGCTTTGGACAGAGAAACAATGGAGTCTTTTAAACAAAAATTGTAGATCGAGAAAACTATGGAAATTGTGTATTGTGTTCTAAGATAAACAAGAAATAGAATTGAAAGCTTTGGAAAGAGAAACAATGGAGGCTTTAAAACAAAAATTGTTGATCGAGAAAACTATGGAAATTGTGTTTTGTGTTCTATGTTGTGTTCTGAAAAATATGAAGAGGTGATGAGAGAAATAGAATTGGAAGCTTTTGAGAGAGCAACAATGGAGGCTTTTAAACAAAAATTTTAAATCGAGAAAACTATGAAAATTGTGTATTGTGTTCTATGTTGTGTGTTGTGTATGTTGTTTTCTGAAAAATATGAAGAGGTGATGAGTTTAAATAGTGATCAAGTTGTAAAAATAGGAATTGATACATACCACTAAAACGTGAACTGAAACGTGGACCACGAAAAATAATATTTATTTATTTTTAAATTTATCGTAAAAAATTATAGACCACATGTTTCATTTAAATATATATATATATATATATATATTATTTTAAATAAATATTTAAAACATTTTAAATTAATTTTTATTTATATAAATATATATATATATATATATATATATATATATATATATATATATATATATTTAAATGTAATTATATAATAAAAAAATGTTAATGAAAAAGATGTGAGTAACATCTAAAAGTAGTTTGAAAGTTTTATAAATCTAATTGAAATATTATAAATGTAATTGATATAATTTTATAATTCAAGAAAACTAGTTTTCATAAATATAATTGAAATAGTAAAGAAAAACTTTTATTTTAGTTTAAAATAATTGAAAATTCCACCCTTTGTTACTCTACCAAAGTTATAAATATCATATTTCGATTGGTCTATGATGTCAATTTTGTCACCACATCATCACGTCAGGTATCTTGTTTTGAATTTGATTGGTCCATGATCTCAATTTTGCCGTCACATCATCACATCGGGTATCTTATTTTGACTGAAACTTCTTTGTTTTATCTCTAATTTGAGTGAACCAAAAAAGACGTTGTAATCGTTATTCCCAACTTTACACTGTGGACAAAATACTAAGAATTGTTAATAACTGAAGGTAGGTTTGTTATCACCTAAACATTAATTAATTAATTAATTAATTTGAGATTAAGGGTCATAAAGCCAACAGAGCTAAACTTTATAGAAGAGGCGAGAGAGTTTATATAGTTTAAGTATGTTGACGGTATGATTTTAGTTTATTAAAGAGTTGTTGTTAATGATGTACATATGTGTTTAATTAGCTACTTTACATACATCGTTGTTCTCTTATTCGGGAGAAGAGAAAGAGCAATGAAATCCTCTTTAATACTCTAGTTCCATAGCAAGGAGACTTGCAGGGTAATAGGAGGGTTAGAAATAATTCTTCTCCTAAAGCCTTGTTAATAGAAATTAGAACGATTATGAAAATAATCACCATTCATGACCCTCGGAAGTTGGCTTGGGAATCTATTAAAAGGAACTAAAATCTACCACAAAACTCAACAACTTATCTATTTAATCTCTCTTAGCTAAACCTTCCTCGTTATAGTTGATTTTTTCATTATTTTCTGCTTTTCGACAATAGTGGCACTCTGCTTTAGTTTTGTTTAAGTAGTCAAAATCACCAACATCCATTTGAATGTTACCCAAAAACTCACCTAATTTCCAGCAATTAAATTTACCAAAAGGATAGGTTCTCTATGGAATCGATAATTTACTTATTACTTCCTACTTGTGATAGTGTATGCTTGCATTTAATCTTGTGAGTTTTACATCATTTTAATAAATACATCCACAAGCGATCAAGTTTTTGGTGTCGTTTCTAGGGAACCTAATTTGGTTATTTTACTTGTTGTAGATTTTCGTGAGTTGGAGCTAAAAAGAAGCCATAATAAGCTGAATTTTCTACGGCTGAATTTACTGCTGCAGAATTGAGCTTACTGCTGCAAAATTTTGTGTATGAACCCACCTACGGGTTTGAAATTTATTTTTGATCCCGAAATAGAGAGAACCTTTAGACGAAAGTTGAGGGAGAAAAAGAAAATGGCAAAATAGAATATACAGCAAATGGCCCAACTGAATCGGGAGTTTGAAAATTCAGCGATGATGGTTAATCAAGAGAGAATTACTGCTAATGCCATTCATTTAGCAGATGATAGAGAAAGAGCGATTCGAGCATATGCACACCCAGCTGTGGAAGAGCTAAATCCGTGCATTATTAGACCCGAAACGCAAGGAACCACGTTTGAGCTAAAGCCCGTGATGTTTCAAATGTTGGAAACAATTGGGAAATTTCATGGACTATCGTCGGAAGATCCCCACCTACATCTAAAGTCATTTTTTGGAGTTAGTGACTCGTTTCAATTCCAAGGAGTGGATAAAGACGTGATTAGATTGAGCTTATTCCCTTCTTCTTTGAGGGATGGTGCTAAATCATGGTTGAATACCTTAGCATCCGGAATAATTGATTCTTGGAATAGTCTGCAGTTTTTTATTAAGTATTTTTCACCCATTAGAAACGCACGGTTCATAAATGAGATTGTCGCTTTTCAACAATTTAAAGATGAAACACTAAGTGAAGCGTGGGCGAGATTCAAAGAGATGCTTAGATAATGTCCTCATCATGGATTACCTCATTGTATACAAATGGAGACTTTCTACAATGGATTGAATATTGCTACTAAACAAGTAGTTGATGCTTCCGCCAATGGAGCTATTTTATCAAAGACATACAATGAAGCATATAAGATTTTAGAAAGAATAGCATCTAACAATTGTCAATGGGCCGATGTGAGAAGCAACCTAGGAAAGAAGACTCGAGGAGTACTTGAAGTTGATGCTTTGTCTTCTATCAATGCTTAACTAGCTTCGATGGCTAATATTTTACAAAATCTAGCATTAGGACAAGGCTCAATGACGAAAGTACCAACCCAGACAACTGCTGTAATGACCCAGACAGCAGCTGAATCTTGTGTATATTGTGAAGAAGAACACACTTTTGATCAATGTCCAAGCAATCCGACCTCAATTTTTTATGTGGGGAATCAAGCTAGTCAAGGGAACCCGAAAAATAATCCCTTCTCAAATTCTTATAATCAGTGGTGGAGAAATCATCCAAACTTCTCATGGAAGGGACAAGGCTCATACAATCAACAAATGCCACCTAAAGCAATTTATCCTCTAGGTTTTGAATTACAAAACCAATTGACATATGGTTCTCAACAAGCCACCACCGAAGGGAAATGAGCTAGCCAAACTCAACACATACCGGGAATATCTCTTGAGAGCCTAATAAAGGAATATATGGCTAAAAATGATGTTGTGATACAAAGTTAACAAGCATCCTTGCAAAATTTAGAAGTTCAAGTAGGTCAATTAGCAAATGAGTTATGAAATAGATCTCTTGGGAAGTTGTCGGCAGACACTGAAACACCAAAAAGAGAAGACAAGGATCAATGTCAAGCAATAGAGTTGAGAAGGGGATAAGAAATACCCAGCAGAGGAGAAAAAAATTAAAGCAAACGGTGATAGTCGCTCTCAAGAAACTACTGATACACAGCAAAGAAAGAGGGAAGCTACTGTGCAGAAAGAGCACAACAAAAATGATGCAGAAGTTGCTATACCGAAAGAACACAGCAGAAATTATGCAGAAATTGTGAAGCCTCCTAAAACGCAAACAACAGTCAACAGTGGACAAGAATGCTGTATTAGCAAATGAGTTATGAAATAGATTTCTTGGGAAGTTGCTGGCAGACACTGAAACACCAAAAAGAGAAGACAAGGAGCAATGTCAAGCAATAGAGTTGAGAAGGGGATAAGAAATACCCAGCAGAGGAGAAAAAAATTAAAGCAAATGGTGATAGTCGCTCTCAAGAAACTGCTGATACCCAGCAAATAAAGAGGGAAGCTACTGTGCAGAAGAGCACAACAAAAATGATGCAGAAGTTGTTGTACAGAAAGAACACAGCAGAAATCATGCAGAAATTGTGAAGCCTCCTAAAACGCAAACAACAGTCAACAGTGGACAAGAATGCTGTACAGAAAGAACATAACAGAAATTATGCAGAAATTGTGAAGCCTCCTAAAACGCAAACAATAGTCAGTAGTGGACAAGAAAGCAGAATATACACACAATCACCTCCTTTCCCACAAAGAATAAAAAGAAAGAAGGAAGAAGCCCACTTTGAGAAGTTCATACATATATTTAAGGAAATTCACATAAATATACCATTACTTGAAGCGTTGAAGAAATGCCAATTTATGTGAAATTCTTGAAGGATGTGCTCACCAATAGAAGAAAGTTTGAAGAATTCAAGGTGGTACCATTGAATGAAGACTGCAGTGCAATATTGAAAAACAAGATCCCACTAAAGGAGAAAGATTTCGGTTCATTCATAATTCTCATATCAATAGGAGGGAAGAAGCTAGGTAGAGCATTATGTGATTTGGGATCAAGCATTAATCTAATGCCACTGTTTATTTACAAAAAGTTAGGTATTGGTGAAGCTAGACCAACTACAGTCACTATTCAACTAGCAGATCGATCTTTAACTCATCCAGAAGGAAACATCGAAGATATCCTAATTCAAGTGGACAAGTTCATTTTTCTAGCAGATTTTATCATTTTGGATTATGAACTGGACCATGATGTACCAATTATCTTGGGGAGATCATTTTTGAAAACCAGAAGAATATTGGTAGATGTCCACAAGGGAACTATAATGCTGAGAATGAATGATCAACAAATAGAATTTCATATGAATGACAACATGAAATATCCAGCAGTAGTAGAGGAATGCTCAACAATTTATAAATTGACAGAGAATCAACCAACTGATAGCTGGAAACAGCAACAAGAAGAAGACAGCAGCTGGAATAATTGCACTACACAACAAGTAGAATCAGAGAAAATTGTAAGAGTTTTTGAATGATTGGAATTAGAGGAAAGAATAAATTCATTAATGAAATTATGTATCGACACACCCTTGAACTACATCTTAGAAGAAGAACTATTTGATACATGGGAGATAGACTTCCCGAAATTATTCACACCCACCTTAGGATGGAGAGTTTCAAAGGGGCATCATTTCTTTGACAATGGATAACTAAAAAAATGAAAAGAGAAAGAGGGAGCTAGTAACAATTTGTAAGCAAATATATTAAGCTCTGAGTAAACCAAGTTAGTTTTTCTTTTCTTTTTATTTAGGCACTTATATAGTTTTTTTTAAATAGCTATCTTCACTTTTCTTAGAATGATAGTTTTTTAGATTTTATTTTATTTGTTGTCGTGAATAACTAGCATTCCCCAAAGAAGTTATTTGTAGATGAATTAGGGGGATTTAGATGTGGTTAGGAATGCTACATTCAGCATATAAAGGAGACTAATTACACTTAGTGCATGCTAGGATGTGATTGATGACAAATATTATTCTCTCGTAGTGCACGTTGCCACATAGTTGACTTGTCCATTTTCATTTGCATGTGGTTTTATTTCATTTTAATGTTGTTCACTTTCTCATCCACTAAATACCAAGGAACCACCACCAAAGAATTTTTTTTAAGAACATCCTAAAAGATTTTCTAATCCCCCAATGAAAGAAATTTTTATGGAAAAGAGAAATGGTTAGAAAATAATCCTTTTACATTCTCGGGTAAGCTTGAAATGTTAAGAAATGAGCTGTTAGACATCATAGTTCACATGCAACAGTAGACATACAGCAGCAGTACCAATAGCTTGACTGATAGCAGATTTACAGCAGTAGTATTTCCAAGTTTTTTGATAAAATTTTAAAAGAATGGAGCCGCAAAGATCTTCACGATGCCTAAAGATAAGGGAATTCTCTAAAACACACCCTTTACAATCTTATTATCTTATTTTTATCTCTAAACACACCCTTTACGATCTTATTATCTTATTTTGAAGCACGTATCCATATTTTGTTGTTTGTTTTTGTTTTGTTGACTACATATAATTTTGAAAGATGTTCATGCATGCTCCTTAGAAACTACATATAATTTTGAAAGATGTTCATGCATGCACCCTAGAAATATGAGATTTATTAGATAGGGTAATATATCACGCATTTTTTTAGTATGCAGTAGGGATGTTTTATGCAAGAACTAAGGATCTAATATAAAGTGCTTCAATGTGATAAATAAAATAGTAAGGTGAGAGGTGTGTTTCCTTAAAAAAAAAAACTATATAACTCGAAAAAAAAAAAGTTAAGGAAATTATAGCTTAAATGGAATGGAGTATTCATCAAAGTAAGGTGAGGATCCAATCTATCATAATCCACCTTACTTAGAGAATTTCCATAATTTACCTAAATTTTAGACCATTTTCCCAACAAAAACAATAACCAAGAGCTTCTGCACCTCAAACTACTTTTAAGAATTATTCCACTCCCACACTAATGCTCATTGAGGACAATGGCTAGTTTAAGTTTGGGGGTATTAAAGCAATTCCATCACCCCATACAAATTGCAAAGCCAAAAAAAAAAAAACAACAAAAAATTCGTACCCTAGACCACTCATCTTCAACCTAAAGCTTGAACTCTCAATGCTAAAGAAGTGGAAAGCAAACAAATTGTCTCAATTGCTCATTGTCAAGCAATCTGCATCACCAATGTAGGTGTCTGAATCGAAAGTAATTGGGATGTAAATAAAAAAAAAAAAAAGAGAAAGTTATCCTTATTGTTCAAGTGAGCTGCATCACAAATGTGGCCACACTGAAAACTACAAGATACTAGAAGGAGAGTCGAGCTAAGGGAGAATGAGTGTTAGCCTATATAGTCATCCCTTGAAGACTTAGGTGATTTGCACCACAAGTGGAGGCACCTAGAGAATAGGGGATGACTTAAGGATTCTTGGGAGAGAAAAAAAAATTGTTATGATAAGAGAAAATTAATGAAATAAATTGTGAAGCCAAGTCACAAAAGCAAAGGTAAAAGGAATAATAATCATTTTAGAAGTGTTTTGGGGAATACGGTGGAAGTGAGGAATGAGTTATTTTTCTTGTAAGATTTGGTTATAAGTGTAGAGTGAAATGTGGAGAAAAACTGAATTGAGGAAGGAATATAAGGAATGTGATCTAAATCATACATTTAATGAATACTCTACCAACATAAATATAAATTGAAGAAAAATTTTGTTAATGAGAAAAAAAGGAAAAGGGGAGAGAATGATTGCTCAAGGATAACTTTCCAAAAGTAGAGTTATAACTTTAGTTTGGGGGTGTGATAACTTTCCAAAAGTAGAGTTATATAAGTCTTTTTACCATTAATTTTGCACTTATACTCACCATTTTCTCATTAATTGCTCCATTTATTCTAATTAGTATACATGGAATAGCCAATTGGGGTTTAATATGAAAAGAAGATAAATTTGCATAAATTGAGCATAATTGTACACTTAATTGAGCTATTTGGTAAAATTCTAGAATATTTATACTGAACCATGATGCTATAGCAAATCTGGAAACAGCACTACTTGCAAATCTGGAAT
Source organism: Cucurbita moschata (assembly GCF_002738365.1). Classification (NCBI taxonomy): domain Eukaryota; kingdom Viridiplantae; phylum Streptophyta; class Magnoliopsida; order Cucurbitales; family Cucurbitaceae; genus Cucurbita; species Cucurbita moschata. Next base: position 880,431 of record NW_019268581.1, read on the forward strand.
TAAATTGCTAACCTTGATGCTGAAGCAATCCGGAAAGCAAACTTTTCGGGGATAACTTGAAAATTTTAATCCACATCAGCAGTTCATGTGGATCATTGGCTACCAAATTAAAAACCTCCTAGGTGGACAATTTTATCCTTTCTCAACCCTAAATTAGAAGAAACAAGCATTATAAAAGAAAAAGGATACCTAAAATAGGGAGGGGCCACACTTGGGGAGAGAAATACAACAGCAGCCTCCGTTGCTGTGAAACCATAGAAGAAGAAGAAAATCCTAATCCAGCACCTGTTGACAGCAAAAGGAAAAGAAGACCAATAAGGATTGATTAGGGCAAAGAGGTGGACATGAGAGCTCAAGGGAAGGGAACTTCCATTGACGAACGACAACAAACCGGGATAACTCTCTATTTTCTTATTCTCTTTTCTCATTCCATCAATTTTACATGATTGAGATGCGAATTTCTTTGTTTAATTCAGTTTGTATGGAGAGCTAAACTTTATAGGATAGGCGAGAGAGTTTTATATAGTTTAACTATGTTGACGGTATGATTTTAGTTTATTAAAGAGTTGTTGTTAATGATTTACATGTGTGTTTAATTAACTACTTTACATACATCGTTGTTCTCTTATTCGTTTGAAGAGAGGGAGCAATGAAATCCTCTTTAATACTCTAGTTCCATAGCGAGAAAACTTGAAGGATAATAATAGGGTTAGGAATAATTCTTCTCCTAAAGCCTGGCTGATAGAAATTACAACGATTATGGAAATAATCATCATTCATGACCCTCATAAGTGGGCTTGCAAATCTATTAAAAGAAACTGAAATCTACCACAAAACTCAACAACTTATCTATTTAATCTCTCTTAGCCAAACGTTCCTCATTATAGTTGATTTTCTCCTTATTTAGCAGTGACACTCTGCTTTAGTTTTATTTAAGTAGTCAAAATCCATCCATTTGAATGTTACCGAAAAACTCACTTAATTTCCAGTAATTAAATTTACCAAAAGGATAGGTTCTCTGTGGAATCGATAATTTACTTATTACTTCCTACTTGTGATAGTGTATACTTGCACTTAATCTTGTGAGTTTTACATCATTTTAATAAATACATCCACAAGAGATCGAGTTTTTGGTGCCGTTGCCGGGGAACCTAATTTGGTTATTTTACTTGTTGTAAATTTTCGTGAGTTGGAGCCAAAAAGAAGCCATAGTAAGCTGAATTTTCTGCTGCTGAATTTACTGCTGCAGAAGTGAGCTTACTGTTGCAAAATTTTGTGTATGAACCCACCTACGTGTTTGAAATTTATTTTTGATCCTGAAATAGAGAGAACCTTTAGACGAAAGTTGAGGGAGAAAAAGAAAATGGCAAAACAGAATATACAGCAAATGGCCCAACTGAATCGGGAGTTCGAAAATTCAGCGATGATGGCTAATCAAGAGAGAATTACTGCTAATGCCATTCATTTAGCAGATGACAGAGAAAGAGCGATTCGAGCATATGCACACCCAGCTATGGAAGAGCTAAATCCGTGCATTATTAAACCCGAAACGCAAGGAACCACGTTTGAGCTAAAGCCCATGATGTTTCAAATGTTGCAAACCATTGGGAAATTTCATAGACTATCGTCGGAAGATCCCCACCTACATCTAAAGTCATTTTTAGGAGTTAGTGACTCGTTTTGATTCCAAGGAGTGGATAAAGACGTGATTAGATTGAGCTTATTCCCTTATTCTTTGAGGGATGGTGCTAAATCATGGTTGAATACCTTAGCATCGAGACTAATTGATTCTTGGAATAGTCTGCAGATAAATTTTTTATCAAGTATTTTTCACCCACTAGAAATGCACGGTTCAGAAATGAGATTGTCGCTTTTCAACAATTTGAAGATGAAACACTAAGTGNAAGCGTGGGAGAGATTCAAGGAGATGCTTAGAAAATGTCCTCATCATGGATTACCTCATTGTATACAAATGGAGACTTTCTACCATGGATTAAATATTGCTACTAAACAAGTAGTTGGTGCTTCCGCAAATAGAGCTATTTTGTTAAAGACATACAATGAAGCATATGAGATTTTAGAGAGAATAGCATCTAACAATTGCCAATGGGCGGATGTGAGAAGCAACCCTGGAAAGAAGACCCGAGGGGTACTTAAAGTTGATGTTTTGTCTTCTATCAACACTCGACTAGCTTCGGTGACTAATATTTTACAAAATCTAGCATTGGGACATGGCACAATGACCAAAGCATCAGCCCATACAGTTGCTGTAATGACCCAAACAGCAGCTAAATCTTGTGAATATTGCGGAGAAGAACACACTTTTGATCAATGTCCAAGCAATCCGGCCTCAATTTTTTATGTGGGGAATCAAGCTAGTCAAGGGAACTCGAAAAATAATCCCTTCTCAAATACTTATAATCCGGGGTGGAGAAATCATCCAAACTTCTCATGGAAGAGACAAGACTCATACAATCAACAAATGCCACCTAAAGCAATTTATCCTCTAGGTTTTGAATTAAGAAACCAATTGACATATGGTTCTCAACAAGCCACCTCTCAAGGGAAATGAGCTAGCCATACTCAACACATACCAGGAATATCTCTTGAGAGCCTAATAAAAGAATATATGGCTAAAAATGATGTTGTGATACAAAGTCAACAAGCATCCTTGCAAAATTTTGAAGTTCAAGTAGGTCAATTAGCAAATGAGTTACGAAATAGACCTCTTGGAAAGTTGCCGACAAACACTGAAACACCAAAAAGATAAGGCAAGGAGCAATGTCAAGCAATAGAGTTGAGAAGTGGGAAAGAAATACCCAGCAGAGGAGAAAAAATTAAAGCACACGGTGATAGTCGCTCTCAAGAAACTGTTCATACACAACAGAGAAAGGAGGAAGCTACTGTGCAGAAAGAGCACAACAGAAATGATGCAGAAGTTGCTGTACAGAAAGAAAACAACAGAAATTATGCAGAAATTGTGAAGCCTCCTAAAACACCAACAATAGTCAGTAGTGGACAAAAAAGCAGAATATACACACCATCACCTCACTTCCCACAAAGAATAAAAAGAAAGAAGTTAGAAGCCCACTTTGAGAAGTTCCTGGATATATTTAAGGGAATTCCCATAAATATACCATTAGTTGAAGCTTTGAAGCAAATGCCAAATTATGTGAAATTCTTGAAGGATGTGCTCACCAATAGAAGAAAGTTTGAAGAATTCAAGGTGGTACCCATTGAATGAAGAGTGTAGTGCAATAATGAAAAACAAGATCCCACTAAAGGAGAAAGACCCCGGTTCATTCATAATTCCCATATCAAGAGGAGGGAAGAAGCTAGGTCGAGCATTATGTGATTTGGGATCAAGCATTAATCTAATGCCACTGTCTATTTACAAAAAGTTAGGTATTGGTGAAGTTAGACCAACTACAGTCACTCTTCAACTAGCAGATCGATCTTTCACTTATCTAGAAGGAAAAATCAAAGATATCCTAATTCAAGTGGACAAATTCATATTTCTAGCAGATTTTATCATTTTGGGGAGACTATTTTTGAAAATCGGAAGAACATTGGTAGATGTCCACAAGGGAACTATAATGCTGAGAATGAATGATCAACAAATAGAATTTCATATGAATGACAACATGAAATATCCAGCAGTAGTAGAGGAATGCTCAACAATTTATAAATTGATAGAGAATCCAACAACTGATAGCTGGAAACAGCAACAAGAAGAAGACAGTAGCTGGAATAATTGCACTACACAACAAGTAGAATCGGAGAAAATTGTAAGAGTTTATGAATCACTGGAATTAGAGGAAAGAATAAATTCATCAATGAAGTTATCTATCGACACACCCTTGAACTACATCTTAGAAGAACTATTTGACATATGGGAGATAGACTTCACGAAATTATTCACACCCACGGTAGAATGGAGAGTTTCGAAGGGACATCATTTCTTTGACAATGGATAACTGAAAAAAAATGAAAAGAGAAAGAGGGAGCTAGTCACAATTTGCAAGCAAATATATGAAGCTCCGAGTAAACCAAGTTAGCTTTTCTTTTCTTTTTATTTATGCACTTATATAGTTGTTTTTAAATAGCTATCTTCACTTTCCATAGAATGATAATTTTGTAGATTTTATTTTACTTGTTGTCGTGAATAACTCACATGCCCCAAAGAAGTTATTTTGCAGATGAATTAGGGGGATTTAGATGTGGTTAGGAATGCAAATTTCAGCATATAAAAGAGACTAATTACACTTGGTGCATGCTAGGATGTGATTGATGACAAATATTATTCTCTGGTAGTGCACGTTGCCACATAGTTGTCTTGTTCATTTTCATTTGATCGGACAATGAAGAAAACCACTCTCACTTTATAATGTCGTTTACTATTGATATTGTTTTTCTTTTCATTCGATGACCTAGGTAACTTGATCTTAATCCTGAGCTAACCATGAACTCTTGTTTATTTCGAATTATCCTTAGATTTGCATGGGTGAGAGTGGCTCGAGTTTGCCGACTCAATAGGCCTCCCATTTCAGGGGTAGGACTGGGTGAATAGCTGGGGACGTGGGGTGCAAGATGGAATTCGCTCCTACCCACTTTTAGGGATAGAAGAGAGGTAGTTCCCTTAAGCACTGACTCCAGGTCTTGAACAAGGGGCTCCACCCTCTCATTGGCCTGAGAGGGATTCGGTTTACTGGTTGGACTACAAACCAATTGTTCATAAGAGGATCAGTGGGACATAAGGAACAAGAAGTAACTTCAGGGGTAAAACGGTAAATTGACCCAGCGCTAGTTACGAACAACCTGTGAAGGATCGACTTACTAATCATGGTTATATCAAATGGACAGAAATATATCTATAGTGAGGGGAGTGCAACTACTAGGCTATAGTGGAGTGTCCTAGTAGTTAACGAATGTTGGTTAACAAGGTTAATGAGTTTAGCCGGTTAATCTTGGATCGTTGGAGCCCATGATCTATAGGTCCATTAGGTCCCTCTGCTAGCTCATATCAGACTAAACCATAGAACAGTGTGACGAGTGAGTTCGAAGTGTTCGAATTCAAATTAGGGAATATGCGCTACATATATATGATATATTTAACCGCATTTTTGTTTTATTTACGAATTAAACAAAAAGAGAGAATCTGAGATATTTAAATAAGATTTCAATATCTTAATCAATTATGTGTCGGAATTGATTCGGATTGGCATTTGAATTAATATTAAATATTAATTAAATAGTTTAATTAATCATTTAATGTTACTTTAATTTGAAATTCGTTATTCAAATTAATTGTTGAATTAAAATGAAGAAAGTCAAAATGTTGACTTCATTTAATGGAAAAATCCATGTTAGTAGAATTTTGAGGTGTCAAAATTTGGTTTAACCAAACTTGCATGCTTGCCAAATAAACCCGACAAATTTTAGTGAAATTTTGAGTGTCAAAATTTGGTGACCTCAAATTTGTATGAACATGCAAACATTACTCTATAAATAGAGTGATCATGGTACATGGAAGGGCTTCCTTGGTGAAAAACCTTGAGAAAAACCTCTTACAAACACTTTCTTCATATATACAAAATTCCTCCTAAGTTTAGTCACTCACCGGATTCCACAACCCCGTTCTAAGGCCGGAGGATAGTGGAGAAGACACTAGTGGTGGTTCGAAACCGGTTCGTGAGGAAAAAGAAATTTTAACTACAAAAGGTTAGTATTCAAACTCATTAAGTTTAATACTTATGAACATGCTAGTTATTTACTATAATTGATGTTCTAAAAGTGCCTAAGATCCAAATTGCTTCCGCATGTGTTATATTAACACCCTCAATTGGTATTAGAGCAAGTTTTAGGCACTTTATTTACATCAATTTGATCAGGGTGGGTACCATTTCATGGATGAAATCATTGTGGTTGCTAAAGTGGATGGTTTTGGTTTTTGGTATTTTTTTTTTATGCTTTCATTTGATACAATTATTGTAATAAGTCTAATGTGTATGGGCTTTAATGAATGAAGAAAGGTCTGTAATTTTTATGGAGCCATTATAGTCCATTTTAGGTTGTAATTGATCGAAAATGGAAGAGATAGCAAGCTGAACCGAAGAAGATGGAAGAGGCGGTTCGGGTGATTTTCTGTCGTTGGGGTCCGATTCAACATTTTTAATGGTTGGTTCGCCCAGTGTGTGATCCTCGGGAGCGGCTCAAGTTATTTTTAATTATTAATGTAATAATTTAGTTAATTGCTTGCTTTAAAATGTCAAAACCAACCCACTTTAGTGTGTTTAATTAATTATGCATTATGAATGTATGTTTTAATTAAATAGAAAATGTATATGCATAAAGTATGTCATATAGATTTAAAATCCCACCCTAGGCTAAGCATGTTTCATGCATTCCAAGTATGTTATAAGTGTTATAATGTATAGTATGCATGTTTAGGGTTCCATGAGTGATAGATATAAATTGTTATATTATTGCATGGAATGGATGATTATATAATTTTTTATATAAAGCATGTTAGATGCACGTTATAGGTTATTTTCAACGTCATAAAACAAGATAGACGTTAAAATCCATAATAAAGATAAGTACATGCTCACTTAGGGTTAAGAACCAAGCACGATCAATTTTAATAGTTAAAATAGGTCGATGTCTTGTAAAATTGTGCTCACAAGAAAGCTCACCTGGCACGATCTTGTCTAAGGCTTGAGGTACTTAAGTTGACGGTTTATGGAACACCTACTACCTGGAGATTGGACCAGTACTTGAGCTTAGTTAGCCTAGTTTTATGAGCATGCTTAAGTGATGTAAGTTTTGAAAAAATCACCTAGACTTAGGTTATATTTAATTAGCGGGAATATACCTAAGTAATGAGTATACCCAACCGTCTAAAATACTTAGTGAGAGGAAAAAGGTGTATGAGATACATCGTTTTCCTTTCACACTCTCTGAAAAATTCCCACCGTGAGATTCATGCTCGGCCTCATGTCGCCCTGGGAGCATCCTCTATTCTAAAGGTATTTGTATGAGTCAATAACAAGGTGAATAGAGAAAGTATTTATAGTAAGTGGGAGAAGGAAGTATATCAAATACGTCCTATGGTCTCCACCACTAGGTTGCACCATGAGATTCCCATGTTCCACCTGCATGTTGCCCTAGAGCAACTACCTATTTGGAGGGTCGTAACATGGGAGTCGAAACAACGCAAACTCCAGAAATGGATAGGATTTCTTAGGTCCATTCCCAACTTTGGCTTTTTCATTTGATAGCATTGTTGGGACCGATCTATGAGGTCTGAAAATGGCAGGTCACATTTATGAAGAAATACTAAGAGTTGGTATATTCTTGAGCAAAATAGCGATAACTAAGAACACTATAGGAACAAGAGTTATTCTGGATTAGTGTTTAAGTCAAGAATGTCTCGGTTTAGTGAATGAGTGATTGACTACCCCTCGGTAGTAGTTGCTCTAACTCACTAAAGTATCGTTGCAAATTAATAATGATTTGGGTACATTATTACATTTGCTAAAACTGATTGGATTAAACAGGATTAAGTCAAATCACTAATAGAATTTTCTTTATGTCACAACATGACAAACTCAATAGTACAATTACTCGCTTCTGAGAAATTAAACGGCGACAACTATACAACTTGGAAATCAATCCTAAACACAATACTGGTCATTATTGATTTAAAGTTTGTTTTAACTGAGGAGTGTCCTCCAAACCCTAGCTCAAATGCAAATCGAACAATTCGGGATGCGTATGACAGATGGATAAAGGCAAATGATAAAGGCCGAGTGTACATTCTAGCCAGCATATCTGATATTTTGGCTAAGAAACACGATGTTATGGGTACTGCTAAAGAGATTATGGAATCTCTAAAAGAGATGTTTGGACAACCGTCCTTCTCCCTTAGACATGAAGCCATAAAATACATTTACAACTGTCGTATAAAAGAAGGGACCTCAGTTAGAGAACATGTCCTAGACATGATGGTCCATTTCAATGTGGCAGAAGAAAATGAAGTTGTCATTGATGAGAAGAGTCAAGTCAGTTTTATCATGATGTCTCTTCCGAAGAGCTTCTTCCAGTTCCGCACAAATGTGGTGATGAACAAAATAGAATATAACTTGATTGCTCTTCTCAATGAGCTACAGACTTATCAGTCCCTCTTAACGAACAAGGGACAAACAGGAGAAGCAAATGTTGCCATCTCCAAGTAATTACTACGAGGATCGTCCTCCAAAAATAAGTCTGGACCTTAGAAGAAGGGTAAAGGGAAAAATAAGATTCCTACTAACCGCAAGGTTCAAAAAGAAGATAAAGGAAAATGTTTCCATTGCAACAAAAATGGGCACTGGAAGAGAAACTGCCCAAAATACCTTGCAAAGAAGAAAGCCGAAAAGACACAACAAGGTAAATATGATTTACTCGTTGTAGAAATATGTTTAGTAGAGTATGATAACTCAACTTGGATACTAGATTCAGGGGCCACTAATCATATTTGTTCTTTTTACCAGGAAACTAACTCCTGGAGAATGCTTGCGGACGGCGAGATAACACTTAGGGTTGGAACAGGAGAGGTTGTTTCAGCAAGATCAGTAGGAAATTTAAAGTTGTTTTTTGGAGATAGATTCATTATATTAGATAATGTACTTTTAGTTCCAAGAATGAAAAGAAATTTAGTATCTATCTCTTGTTTATTAGAACAATTGTATAAAGTATCTTTTGAAATCAATGAAGTGTTCATTTGCAAAAGAGGTATTCATATTTGTTCTGCAAAACTAGAAAACAACTTATATATGTTAAAACCGAGCGAAACAAAAGTTATTTTAAATACCGAGATGTTTAAAACAGCTGAAACTCAAAATAAACGACAAAAGATTTCTCCTAATACCTACCTTTGGCACTTAAAACTAGGCCACATTAATCTCAATAGAATTGAGAGATTGGTTAAAAGAGAACTTCTAAATGAGTTAGAAGACAACTCTTTACCTCCATGTGAGTCTTGTCTTGAGGGTAAAATGACTAAACGATCGTTTTCCGAAAAAGATTATAGAGCCAAAGTAACCTTTGAACTCGTGCATACAGATCTTTGTGGTCCAATGAATGTCAAAGCACGAGGAGGGTATGAATATTTCATCAGTTTTATTAATGATTATTCAAGGTATGACTATCTTTACCTAATGCGTCACAAGTTCGAAGCTCTTGAAAAATTCAGAGAGTATAAGACTGAGGTTGAGAATCTATTAGGTAAAACTATTAAGACACTTCGATCAAATCGAGGAGGAGAGTACATGGACTTAAGATTTAGGGACTATATGATAGAACATGGAATAAGGTCTCAACTCTCAGCCCCTGGTATGCCTCAACAAAATGGTGTATCTGAAAGGAGAAATAGAACTCTGTTAGACATGCTTTGGTCTATGATGAGTTTTGCTCAATTACCCGATCCGTTTTGGGGATATGCAGTGGAGACTGCTACATATATTTTGAACATGGTTCCTACTAAGAGTGTTTCAGAAAACCCTTATGAGTTATGGAAAGGGCGTAAAGGTAGTTTACGTCACTTCAAAATTTGGAGATGTCCAGCACATGTGTTGTTGCAAAATCCCAAGAAATTAGAACGTCATTCAAAATTATGTCTATTCGTAGGATACCCCAAAGAGACGAAAGGTGGTTTGTTTTATGACCCTCAAGAAAATAGAGTGTTTGTATCAACAAACGCTACATTCTTAGAGGAAGACCATGTAAGAAATCATCAACCTCGCCGTAAACAAGTATTAAGTGAGATTTCTAAAGAAGCTACTGATAAAACAACAAGAGTTGTTGATCAAGTTGGTCCTTCAACAAGAGTTGTTGATAGACTTGACACTTCTGGTCAATCACATCCTTCTCAAGAGTTGAGAATGCCTCGACGTAGTGGGAGGGTTATAACTCAACCCGATCGTTACTTGGATTTCGCAGAAACCCAAGTCATCATATCTGATGAGGAGGGTTATAACTCAACCCGATCGTTACTTGGATTTCGCAGAAACCCAAGTCATCATATCTGATGATGAGGGTTATAACTCAACCCGATCGTTACTTGGATTTCGCAGAAACCCAAGTCATCATATCTGATGATGACATTCAGGATCCATTGACTTATAAACAGGCAATGAATGATGAAGATAGAGATCAGTGGATCAAAGCCATGAATCTTGAAATGGAGTCAATGTACTTCAATTCAGTCTGGGAACTTGTAGATCAACCATATGAGGTAAAACCTATTGGTTGCAAATGGATCTATAAGAGGAAACGAGACCAAACCGGTAAGGTACAGACCTTTAAAGCTCGACTTGTAGCAAAGGGTTATACCCAAAGAGAGGGGGTGGACTATGAAGAAACCTCTCTCCTGGTTATATGCTTAAATCGATAAGAATACTCTTGTCTATTGCCACATTTTATGATTATGAAATTTGGCAAATGGATGTTAAGACAACCTTTCTAAACGGCAATCTTGAAGAGAGTATCTATATTGCTCAACCAGAGGGGTTCATTGAATAGGATCACAAGCAAAGGGTTTGCAAGCTTAAAAGATCCATTTATGGGTTGAAGCAAGCATCTCAATCCTGGAATATAAAGTTTGATACTGCGATCAAATCTTATGGCTTTAAACAGAATGTTGACGAACCTTGTGTTTATAAAAGGATAGTCAACTCTACAGTAACTTTCCTAGTGTTGTACGTTGACGATATTCTACTCATTGGAAATTATGTGGGATTTCTGATTAACATTAAGCATTGGCTAGCGACACAATTCCAAATGAAAGATTTGGGAGAGGCTCAGTTTGTTCTTGGAATCCAAATTGTTCGGAATCGCAAGAACAAAACACTAGCATTGTCTCAGGCATCGTACACCGACAAAATCTTAATCAAATATGTGTCGGAATTGATTGGGATTGGCATTTGAATTAATATTAAATATTAATTAAATAGTTTAATTAATCATTTAATATTACTTTAATTTAAAATTAATTATTCAAATCAATTGTTGAATTAAAATGAAGAAAGTCAAAATGTTGACTTCATTTAATGGAAAAATCCATGTTAGTGGAATTTTGAGGTGTCAAAATTTGGTTTAACCAAACTTGCATGCTTGCCAAATAAACCCCACAAATTTTAGTGTAATTTTGAATGTCAAAATTTGGTGAACTCAAACTTGCATGCTTGCCAAATAAACCCCACAAATTTTAGTGTAATTTTGAATGTCAAAATTTGGTGAACTCAAACTTGCATGCTTGCCACATAATCCCAAACATTTGAGTGAAATTTTAAGTGTCAAAATTTGGTGATCTCACATTTGCATGAACATGCAAACATAACTCTATAAATAGAGTGGTCATGGTACATGGAAGGGCTTCCTTGGTGAAAAACCTTGAGAGAAACCTCTTACAAACACTCTCTTCATATATACAAAAGGTTAGTATTCAAACTCATTAAGTTGTAATACTTATGAACATGCTAGTTATTTACTATAATTGATGTTCTAAAAGTGCCTAAGATCCAAATTGCTTCCGCATGTGTTATATTAACACCATCAGGGAGAAGGGAGGGAGCAATGAAATCCTCCTTAATACTCTAAGACTTGAAGGATAATAGAAGGGTTATGAATAAATCTTCTCTTAGAGCCTTGTTAATAGAAATTACAACGATTATGGAAATAATCATCATTCATGACCCTCGGAAGTGGGTTTGAGAATCTATTAAAAGGAACTGAAATCTACCACAAAACTCAACAACTTATCTATTTAATCTCTCTTAGCCAAACCTTCCTCATTAGAGTTGATTTTCCCATTATTTTCTATTTTTCGACAGCAGTGGCACTCTGATTTAGTTTTGTTTAAGTAGTCAAAATCACAAACATCCATTTGAATGTTACCCCAAAAACTCTGTCACGGCCCAAAATTTGAATCTCGAAATCAAGGGCTGGACCAACAGACTATGCAATGAAATCGTGTAAAAAGAAATAGGGAAGACGAGATTACAAAAAAAAAATGTTTAGCAATTATGTAAAAGGTTTGAAATCTAAAACAAGGCGTTCAAGTATGAAAAGTATGTAAACGGTTTACAAAACAATGCATGACAGATCTAAACAAAATTATCCACAGACTCCTAGACGCCCCGGAACACTCCTCTGTGGCATTAAGATTCAGCATGCATTCCTGCCTCGATCCATGGCATCACTCACCTGAAAAAACCAAAAAGAGTAGAAAGGAACGAGTATAAAAATATTCAGTAAGCAGCCTACTTATAGGCTCTTTTCGCATCCTTATCTTGGTGGGTAACCACGGTCTTTCTCGGGTTTCTAAGGAGAGTGATCTAAGCTGCAACTCTCTTTTCTGTATCTTAGGAGGCTTGCCCATCTTAAGCAATGAAATGATCAGTGTCCTGAGGTGAGGCACGACCTCATAAGTAAATCTGAGGGGATTGTATGCCTGGATCTGAAAACGTGACTCTCTCTGAACATCATCCATGGAGGTTAACTGACGACCCTCACACGAGACCATACATCCACTAAACGGGGTGCGACCCCCTGTGTGCCGGTCAGCTACTGAGTCATCCTATGTGGCTCCACGTCCCCCACTAAGGGACGGGTTTCTACGACCCAGGAGTCCTGTTCAGAAGACCCCTTAACTATCACCACTAGGTCTGGGCACCTGTCACACTTCCCTATCCGGATCTGCTAAGCTCAACGATCACCGTACTGGAGCTCTGTCTCGACGGTACAATATCAGAGGAGAGAGGGAAGTGGAGGTTCTGATGACACTATCTACACTACTCAACTCTAGCGGGCTACCTACAGTTACCGTGGTGACCTATTATTCTTTCTAGGGTGAAACCTGATGGCTTAAACTTAGATTCGTGTATCTCTCGGATTCTCATGCCTGGTCTTACAAACCTATCAGGTTTGGAATTCTGGGCTCTTGATCCGTTGGTAATCATTTTGCAGGTCTAATTGCAAGGTATTCTAGAGGTCCCCTAATCTAGGGTCTCGTCTAGCCTACTTAGTTACAAGCACCCTAATCTAAGCTCATAATTTCTTCCTATTCATCAAGAAAGATAATACAAGCAATCATCATGCATAAGAGTTTACACGAAGCAGTTCATGCAATATTAACAAACATGCTCAACAGAAAGATAACGTCCATCTTTACCCGGAGCGCAGATTTCACAAGTTTTCCATCCTCCTCATGCAAACATACTTTATGAGATTCTCTATCAAACAGATTCAATAAATATTTAATAACTAGCTTTCCTTAATCATATCATTTTCGCAGTTCCCATACTAATACACTAGGTCCGGCTAGCTAAATTAATGGATGGTAGCATGCATGCTTGTTCCTAACGGTTCCTACAAGTACTGCTCGTGGGAATCCAAATGGCTACTTACTTGGTTGACGCGTGCCTTCCCGAGTTCAAGTTTTCTTAACCGAATGGATTCCAACAATTCTGAAATTTTCTGCACAGGTCCTAATTCACATAATAATAAGGTCAACATCAAAATCGAGTCAGAAAACAAGCAAACAGAGACCGAACGGGAAGAAAAATGGTGCCTCACGTGCCCCCACACGCATCACAGGTGCCCTGGAGGGTCTCTACGCGCACTTCCTACGCGCGCGTGCCCACGCGCTGCTTCCCGAGCTGACGCGGGTCAGAGGCGCTGGGTCGGGCGCTTCCTGTGCGGCGCGGGTCGGGCCGGCCGGATCCGCGCGCCTGACGGGTGTCCGCTGTCGGGTGAGGATGTGACTCACCAGCCGATGATCGACACGTGTTGATCATCGATTCCGTCACGCTCCTCCGTACGCCGACCGACGCGTGGCGGCCTCCACCCTCTCTTCTGCATTTTTTCTTTCCTTCCACTTTCCAGGTCTCTTTCAAGTTTTGATCTATTTTCTTCGTATTTTTTTATCCTCCAATCCGTAATCCGATTCGACAAATTTTCTTGACAAACCTTGTAGATCTCATATTCTACTTCTTCGAAACAATTTTCTTATATTTTTTTGATAATCACAGATCATAATATGTGAGTTCGAATTCGGAGAAAAATACTAGTTCTTACCGAAAATCACGTTTTCTTGAAACTCCGATTTGAACGCCAATGTTGACCGACTTCACTCTGAAAGTTAACCAGATAACTCTATTGAGGGTAAGAGTCCAAGAATCAACACAAAACGTCGCTAACACACAAAAATCTTGATGATTTCTCGATCTAGACACTCGTGAACTAACCTGAAGTTCTTGGACGTTTTGACGAAATAGGAAGGTGTGATTCATAAGAGCACCTTGCCTCGGACTATTGACGGTTTAGATTGGGGACTCGAATCTCCGGCGTCGGTTCTGATCCGATCTTCTCCTCCTTCCTCAAAACCCTAATCTTCTTTCCCTCTTCTTTCTTCTTTCTCTCCCCTCTTCTCTTTTCCAAATTATGTCTCAACCAAAACAGACCCCTCAAGTAATAAGGGCAAAATGACTAGTTTGTCCCTATTTTGACCTAATTTTTTTTTTAATACTCGGGCGCTACAAACTCACTTAATTTCAAGCAATTGAATTTACCAAAAGGATAGGTTCTCTGTGAAATTGATAATTTACGTATTGTTACTTATGACAGTGTATACTTTCACTTAATCTTTTGAGTTTTACATCATTTTAATATATACATCCACAAGCGATCATTTTTCATTTTAAAATTCGATATTTCAGTTTTATGATAATATTGAAAGAAATGTCAATAAAATAACTATATATATATATAGATATTACGAATTGAAGTTACCATGGACACTAATAATGTACACTTTTTTTTTTCATGGTGTAATTCTATGTTGAGTGATCTTCTCGAAAATTTTCTAACAACCACGCGAGTGAGGATAAAATATGTTACAAGGACTCATGTTGATTGTGGGTATAGTTTTCACTCTCATAAACGAAGAGTAGGTAACGTGATAATGTCACAGGGGAATGCCGAGGCCATCAGATGTAGAATCTGAATTTCGAATCTTGATATGAATCTTCAACACGTGGCATTATAAATTGTATAATATATATATATATATACTTCTCTTAGTAGATGCCACAAGGTGCACTTTCTTGAGTATCTCAATCATAACAACTCTAAAATAAAGTGTGTTTTTCACGAAGCAATCTTTTGTTGGGTATCCTCTTAGAAAATTTTCTAAGAAACATATAATTGAGATCAAATCATGTTGAAATGACACATGTTAGTCTGTGAGGAGAATCTGCACTCTTAGAAACTAGGAGTTAGTAACGTGACCATGTTACAGAGGATGCATGAAAATGTTTGTGCCATCCAGTGTCGAATTCATATTATGAATCCTTATTTGAATCCTATGTTAGTAGATACAAATAAAGTGTAAATTTCTTATCAATAGCTCAATCACAGGAACTTAAAAGTTAAGTGTGATTTTCACTATGTTGGGTGACTTATAAGTATGTTAGTGAGAACAAAACATGTTGGTCTGTCTGTCAGGAGATTCTTCCATCTTAAATGCGAGGACTAGGTAACGTGAGCATGTTTCCGGTCTTCCCTCTATGATTGGAAATTGTTTATATATGCAGGCACAAGCAAATCATTAGACACAAAAGGCACCTATCTTAAAGGTATTACATGTAGGACAGGGATAATGTTTTTTGTGATTGTAAATTTGACCTTTGCGTCTGTCATGGCAAGAAGCATCCCTTCAACTTCAACCCCAACTCTCATAAAATGAGTAATACCATTCATTTAGAAGAGAACAAGGAGATCAAAGAAGAGCCTCCGAAGAACTAATCGATATAATGAAGAGCATAATAAAGAAATTGATGAATGTGATGCTATATATAAGATTCGCATTATAATAAACGATATTTTGTTTAGTTCGTGTGCCTCTAAACGTTTTAGGTTCATAGTTAGTATATCATACGAATACAAGATACAGTGGGATTCTCCTTCAAAATGACGCTATTTGATGTAACGATCTGACTATTCGTAACATATCATAAAGAATCATATACATGACAAAAACAACATGAGTAAAAAATCGAGACTTGAATCTGTCTCGAACTCTATAGCTCCATAGTTCATACACACTCTCGTCTTAGGTGTGCAGTTAGTTTCTATTTAAAAAGAAAGAGTAGGTGATATAATAGCAAGTTCTAGAAAATGCTCAATTTTGAAGGACAAGAAAGAGAGAGAAAGAGAGTTATCTAAAAATTATTGTCATAATTATTTATATTATGATTACGATTATAATTATTATATTATGATGAGACGGTTTAGGTGAGATCTATCATGGATATAACTTTCAATTCCCTTATGGAATCTAGTCGGTTTGGGGAATATCTTTGCTCCTCTCTTCTTGAGAACATATAAGCTTTGGTTTAGGTTCCTCAGTAGAAAAAAAAATAGAGCATCTAGAACCCAAGCGGGGAGCATATATGTAGGCAGTGCGTAGAAAAGTACAATGCATCCATATCTACCAAAAAATGAAATTAGAGCCAAAGCCAAAACATGTTGTTTTATGCCACTAGACACGAAATCATATTTGCATGTGTGCATTTCTCGACCTTAACATTGGAGTCACTTACCGATTATTATTCAATATTCATTCTATGTTTTTGAAATAATAATAATAATAATAATTATTGAAAATACAATTACTGATACCTCTCTACCCCGATCTCTCACAACCTCAAAAAGATCGGAGATACAAACAAAAAAGGAAAAATTGGAGATTTATTTGGGGGAGAGAAAAAGGAAATCCCTCATACAAGAGAGATAAAAAATTATTGGTAAGATCTTATTTTTCTTTTAAATTAGCAAAAATTAATTGTGAAAAGAATTATTGAAAAATCTGTTTAAATGAAATATATATTTGATGTTGACGTGTCTGTGGTTCTGCACGGGTCATATATATTGATATGTGTTAATTGTTTGTGGATCGATATGCTTATGATATGTTATGTATATGTTATAATATGTGAATTGTATGATAATACTTACGGTACGATGTGTTCAATGATATGTGTGTGTGTTTACGATATGATATGATTATGATACAAGATGTGAATGACAGATGTATATATATAGATGTTGTAATATGATATGAAAGTGATATGAAATATGTTATGGTACGAGATATGTGCTAAATTAACATGTTTAAGATATCATATATTGTGATGCGATATATTATGGTATGAGATGTATATGATGAGATGTTATGTGAAAAACATGAAACGTTATGTTATGTCTCTTAAATTATATGTATACAACATGATATGAATGACACGAAATATAACCTCGTTAGAATTATGTATGATACGAGAACTGAAAAATGAGAAATGATATGATATGAATGATATACGATATGTGAAATGATATGAAAAATGATATGATATGTATGGAACGCTAGCGAGATTGTATTAAATGATAATGAAATGGAAAAATATTGGGACTTCATGCATTATGCTCATGCATTGGGGGATACCCCTATTCCATCACAAGGGTACGGACACGTACACCACTAGACAGATAAAGTAATATTATGTTTTATATAATGCTGCCATGACGGTTACTAATTCTAATGGGTGTCCGACATAAGGAGTTATCAGAGTAGGCTCACCCGATAAGAAAAGGGGTCCAGCGGTGTGCGAACTGTCTAATGAGCTCGTACTCGCACGTATGGGCTGTGTGTAGAGTATATGGCACACATCTAAGCTGCCCATTAGGATAGTATCATGGGAAAAAAGACTGATATGATAGGTCCCGTAATTGCATTCGCATGTTCTTGCATTTAACCCCAATATTGGGGTCACTTCCTGAGTATTTCTCAAAATACTCAAGCCACGTGTTACCTCTATTTCAGGTTAAGGCAAGGAATTTCTGTACAGCTGACGACGACATCGCAATTCGAGACCATGGCACATGCATGGGGTAGTTGTATTATTTTCTTAGACTGAGGCTAGAATAGGATGCTTTTAATTTAAACGTTTATGTATTTTATTTATTCTTTTGTTGTGTTGTTATTAAAAGTGTTTTCAAAACACGTAAGAACATGGCTGTGTTTTAAAATGAAGATGTCGTCTTATGAAAGTTTAAATAAAATATTTCCGCATTCAATGTTCATGATATATATACAGTGACGAATTTAAATTAAGTAGAAAATTTCACTATCACTTCCAGAGTATTTTTCAAAATTCATTCTATCATTAAATAAAATTTAGAGTAATGACAAGGACATATAAACGATTGCCAACTTCTCGTATGAAATGTTTTATGCTAATTCTAACATTTATTTATATTCTTAATCAATAAGACGATGTTTTAGCTATTCCACGAACCTTTTTTTAGATAGTTTTTAATCTATTGAATTTCAAACTAAAACATTTGAAATATTTTTTAGAGGTAAAAGTATTTCTATTTGAATCAAATCCAAAACATAGGAGGGTTACTCAACAATCAAATTTAAATAAATTCATTGGTTGATTTGTACCTTTGTTTTTTTGTTTTGAATCTTCCCATTTGAGTTATCATACCATATTTTGGCTTCATATTACATAATTTGAAAACTCAGTAAATATTCTCTATTATATAAGAGTTTGGGTAGAATTATGAGCCCCCAAAAAGCTCTAAAAGCTCTAAGAGCTCTAAAATCTCTCTAGTCATGGACAAGAACATTTCTATCAAGTTCGCTTTCCTAGGTGCAATCATTTTATTTTTCATCGTCTTCGATACAGGTATCTTGTAGTTATTAGAAAAATGTACGAGTGTTTGAGGGTTGAGTCGGGTCAGGTCGGATTATGACATTTTCTAGACTGACCCAATTATTTGCATTATAATTTTTTCAGCATAAACAACCGTTATTATATAATGAATCAAAGTCAACCCAACTCGACCATAAATTTTTTGGGATAGATAGTTGGTTCAGGTAGTTCGAGTTATTTATTCAATTGTTTTTTATTTTGTAAAATATATGTTTATTTATTTTCTTATGTTTGGTTACGATTTGCAATTCAATTTTGTGTATATTTTGTAAGCAAACATGTATATCTTAAAATTAAAAAGTAAGTTTGATTGTATAAAGATTCAAACAAAAAAATTTTAGGGTTACCAAAGAACTCAGTAGAACTCAATTCAACATATGTTTTGAAAAATTACTTTTACCGGATATTGAAGAAAATAAATAATCAAAAAAATAATTATGAAATAAAATAAATATGTATATATAATTGTATTGTACACAAAATTGTATATTTTAAAATTGACAATAAATTTAGATTGTTTTGGTTCAATCTAGTTTTGGGGCAACCCATAAACCAACAAAATGATAAAAGTTTTCAGTTATTTGAATCTAGTCCAAATAAGTTCATAACTGAACTCGAACCATATTGGTTCGGTCAATCCAATCTAGTTTCGGGAGAACCGTTAAACCAATTCAATGATAAAAAATTTCAATTATTTGAATTCAGTCCAAATAAGTTCATAACCTAACTCGAACCACGCAGATTGGGTTAGGTTGATCGAATTTTTTGAGTCATTAGATAGATTTTGATATCAATTTGAGTACTACTTTGTTTGATGAACAGTGACAAGCAAACCATTGGGAATACAAGGAAGTCATATTCATATTACATGCAACACTGTCCAAGATTGCTTTAATCCTAAAGTTTGTGAGTGCAAATTTGGGCTGTGTTTTTGCATACCTAAGAGCCCACCACCGCACTTCAGCTTCCACCATGACAACATCAGTGATACCACTCAAAACTAAGAAGTGGCTCTCAACAACTATTCAATAAATACCATTATTTTCATCGCAATATGCTTTACACAAATGAATAAGACTATGATAAAACCATGTATTTCAATATTACATATTAGATTAAATTGAAAAATTACTTCTCGTTTATGATTTATGAGTTCGATTATGATTATTGTGGATGAGCGATTGAGGTAGATGAGAGATGACGGCATGAATTGCGTCGTTTTATAGAATGTTTTATAGAGCCATTACGTATCGTCGTTAGCCTCAAGGTTTTATGACACATCTACTATGGAGACGGTCTAGCCCTACTCCGATCAATGCTTTGCGTCGTCTGGTGACTGGCTTTCATACCATTTGTAATGGCCCAAAGCAGACAATATTTGTTAGAGTTGGGCTTGATGGTTACAAATGGTATTAGAGCCAAACACGGGCAGTGTGTTAGTGAGGATGTTAGGCCTTCAAAGGGGTAGATTGTGAGGTCCCACATTGGTTGGAGAGAGGAACGAAACATTCCTTGTAAGGGTGTGGAAACCTCTTCCTAATAAACACATTTTAAAACCATGAGAATGACGATGATACATATCAAGCTAAAGCGGACAATATCTGCTAGTGGAGGGCTTGGGTAGTTATACTTTAGTTGTCATATATCTTGCAGGAAAATGTCTTTGCTACCCAAAATCAAAAACTTTCAACTAAAGTCAATAAATAAGGATGTTATGAGCATTCTCTAGCCACTTCATGCTCAAGTCCTTACTTTGTGTTTGTAGGACCCACAAGTCGAGTCAAACCTCTATGCTCTCTCTTTTTGTGTGGGATTATGTGTGGGAGAGAAAGAAATCTGTGGTGGCAGCCAACCGCAAGACTACAACTTAATTTTTTACTTTTCATTCTATAAGATGAGCACAATTCATTAAACAAAACAATACAATACTATGAAAGTTATTAAAAGATCAGAATCAGTTCAATCTCCTCGTCGCTCTCGCGCGCCACGACCTTGTCTATACCCGAAAACATAAAACAAATTGAAGTAGATGGATTTTAAAACACAAAAATACTGGAGTCATCACATGGTTGATGTTTTCACCTTCCTCACCAGTCCCGTACTACGACCTTGTCTTAAATAAGCCTAAAATCATAATATGATTTTAGGTCCCATTAGACATTGAAAGACTTACATGTGTGTATTCTTTTATTCTAACAATAGGATCACTTATGGTGTTTTTTTAAATAGTCATTCTTTTCCTAACATTTTTTTTCGGTTAAAAACATGATTCATAATTACTACTTTATATTAATTTAAATTTTATTGTCAAGTATATTTGTAATATTTCTATAAAGGCTCCAAGGTTTCGTGAAAACATTTGAAAACACTCCTAATATGTATATTGCATACCTTAAAATTAGAGTCGTTACACATGATTTACATTTTCATCCATAATTTTTACTAATTACGATGTTTTGGTTCATAAGGTTAATATCTATAAATGTTTAAAAGAATTAAATTAATTTTAAAAAATTTATGAAGAAATTAACAATACTTTTTTATCTTTTGAGTTGTTCTGCAGGATAGGTTGTTCAAGACCTTTTGTCTCTATCCGGACCCGATGAATAAAATGGGAACACTTCTTATGGACTCGTTGAGAATGATTCTGATCTAGTTCATGACCTTTTAGAAGTAGAAGGCGCTCTGTTGGGATTGGGATCCTCACAGATAAAAAAGATTGCTGTCGGTTTGATAGTGATCGAGTGACATTGCTTCTTCGGCCCGAACCTAGGAATCTCTTCGATATGATACAAAATGGATCAGCATCATAATTATTTTAAATTAATTAACCAAAAGATAACGCTAAAGACAAAACTGAGCATTAGTGACAACTAGGAGTAAAATGTAGAGTATTCGAACCAATAACCAAATGAAAACTAAACTTCAAAGTATAATAAAAATGTAACTGTGAGATCTTACATCGGTTGGAGAGGTGAACGAAACATTCCTTATAATGTCGTAGAAATTTCTCCTTAGTAGAGACGTTTTAAAACTGTAAGGCTGAGAACAATTTGTAATGGCTCAAAACAGATAATATTTTTTAGCGGTGGGCTTGGACAATTGTAACATATCAAAGAAGACAATTTTTGTTAACGGTGAGCTTGGACTATTATAACAAATCAAAGCAGACAATATCTATTAGCCGTGGACTTGAGCTATTGTAACCGGTCAACCCAAAAAATATTTTTTAGGGGTGCGATTAAAATGATATATATTTTTTTTTAATTCTTTCCATCCTTTGGAAGAAATAAAAACTTGATCCCAATTTATTACCTGCCTCCCTTTTGTGATCTTTACATTAAGTTGGTAAATGGTAACCTTAATGTATTAAATTCATAACATCCCATTTAACGTTGTATTTCTAAAATTCATATTAGCAAATTAATTGAATATTGTCCCAAAGCGTATATAATGGGATGGATAACAATGAAACTAACCTCATCCCATCAAACCATTTACCATACAACATAATTGCAAACAAACTTAGTCTCAACTTGACTTTCATTGTTGCGATGATATTGCTCCTCGTCTCTGCTTTTGGTAATTTTCAACCTCGTTTGTTTTTCTTCTTTTTTCTTTTTTCTTTTTTTTTTTGTTTTTCATTTCAAAATTCGATATTTCAGTTTTATGATAATATAGAGAGAAATGTCAATAAAATAATATATATATATATATATATATATAGATTACGAATTGAAGTTACCATGGATACTAATAATGTGCACTCTTTTTTTTTTGTGTGTGTGTTTTTTCATGGTGTAATTCTATGTTGAGTGATCTTCTCGAAAATTTTCTATTAACCCCGCGAGTGAGGATAAAATATGTTACAGGGACTCATTTTGATCTGTGGGTATAGTTTTCACTCTTAGAAACGAGGAGTAGGTAACGTGATCATGTCACAAGGGAATGTCGTGGCCATCAGATGTAGAATCTGAATTTCGAATCTTGATATGAATCTTCAACACGTGGCATTATAAATTGTATTAAATATATATATATATATATACTTCTCTTAGTAGATGCCACAAGGTGCACTTTCTTGAGTATCTCAATCATAGGAACTCTAAAATAAACTGTGTTTTTCACGAAGCAATCTTTTCTTAGGTATCCTCCTAGAAAATTTTCTAAGAAACATATAATTGAGATCAAATCATGTTGAAATGACACATGTTAGTCTGTGAGGAGAACCTTCACTCTTAGAAACTAAGAGTTAGTAACATGACCATGTTATAGAGGATGCATGAAAATGTCTGTGACATCAAGTGTCGAATTCATATTATGAATCCTTATTTGAATCCTATGTTAGTAGATACAAACAAAGTGTAAATTTCTTTTCGATAGCTCAATCACAAGAACTTAAGTTAAGCGTGATTTTTACTATGTTGGGTGACTTATAAGTATGTTAGTGAGAACAAAACATGTTGGTCGATCTATCAGGAGAGTCTTCCCTCTTAAATGCGAGAACTAGGTAACGTGAGCATGTTTCCAGTCTTCCCTCTATGATTGAAAATTGTTTATGTATGCAGGCATAAGCAAATCATTAGACACAAAAGGCACCTATCTTAAATGTATTACATGTAGGACTTCAGAGGATTGTAGGGATAATGTTTGTTGTGATTGTAAATTTGGCTTGATTGTAGGGATAATGTTTTTTGTGATTTTAAATATGGCCTTTGTGTCTGTCATGGCACCAAACATCCCTTCAACTTCAACTCCAACTCTCATAAAATATGTAATACCATTCATTTAGAAGAGAACAAGGAGAACAAAGAAGAGCCTCTGAAGAACTAATCGATATAATGAAGAGCATAATAAAGAAATTGATGAATGTGATGCTATATATAAGATTCACATTATAATAAACGATATTTTTGTTTAGTTCGTGTGCCTCTCAAGGTTTTAGGTTTATAGTTCATAGTATATCATACGAATACAAGATACAGTGGCATGCTCCTTCATAATGACGCTATTTGATGTAACGATCCGACTATTCGTAACATATCAAAAAAATCATATACATGACAAAAACATCATGAGTAAAAAATCGAGAATCGAATCTGTCTCGAACTCTATAACTCCATAGTTCATACACACTCTCGTCTCAGGTGTGCAGTTAGTTTTAAAAAGAAAGAGTAGCGTGATATAGTAGCAAGGTCTAGAAAATGCTCAATTTTGAAGGACAAGAAAGAGATAGAAAGAGAGTTATCTAAAAATTATTGTCATAATTATTTATATTATGATTACGATTATGATTGAGACGGTTTAGGTGAGATCTACCGTAGACCTAACTTTCAATTCCCTTATGGAATCTAGTCGGTTTGGGGCACCATCTCTACTCCTCTCTTCTTGAGAATTTATAAATTAATGATACCACTCAAAACTAAGAAGGGGCTCTCAACAAATATTCAATAAATACCATTATTTTCATTGCAATATGCTTTACACAAATGAATAAGACTATGATAAAACCAAGTATTTCAATATTATATATTAGATTAAATTGAAAAATTACTTTTTGTTTATGATTTATGAGTTCGAGTATGATTATTGTGGATGAGCGATTGAGGTTGATGAGAGATGACTGCGTGAATTGCGTCGTTTTATAAAACGTTTTATAGGGTCGTTACGTATCGTCATCAACCTCAAGGTTTTATGACACATCTACTATGGAGAGGGTCTGGCCCTACTCTGACAAGTGCTTTGCGTCGTCTGGTGGCTGGCTTTCATACCATTTTTAATGGCTCAAATCTGACAATATCTGCTAGAGTTGGGTTTGGCTGTTACAAATGGTATCAAAGACAAACACCGGGCGGTGTGTTAGCGAGGACGTTAGGCCCTCAAAGGAGTAGATTGTGAGATTCCACATTGGTTGGAGAGGGGAACGAAACATTCCTTATAAGGGTGTGGAAACCACTTCCTAATAAACACATTTTAAAACCATGAGGCTGACGATGATAAATATGAAGCCAAAACATATAATATTTGCTAGTGGAGGGCTTGGGTAGTTATACTTTAGTTGTCATATATCTTGCAGGCAAATGTCTTTGCTATCGAAAATCAAAATCTTTCAACTAAAATCAATAAATAAGGATTTTATGAGCATTCTCTATGAGTCATTTCATGCTCAAATCCTTACTTCTTGTTAGTAGGACCCACAGGTCGAGTCAAACCTCTATGCTTTCTCTTTTTGTGTGGGATTATGTGCGGGAGATAAAGGAATCTGTGGTGGCAGCGAACAGCAAGACTACAACTTAATTTTGACTTTTCACTCTATAAGATGAGCACAGTTCATTAAACGAAACAATACAATACTATGAAAGTTATTAAAAGATCAGAATCATTTCAATCTCCTCGTCGCTCTCGCATGCCACGACCTTGTCTATACACGAAAACATAAAACAAATTGAAGTAGATGCATTTTAAAACACAAAAATACTGGAGTCATCACATGGTTGATGTTTTCACCTTCCTCACGACTCCCGTACTACGACCTTGTCTTAAATAAGCCTAAAACCATAATATGATTTTAGGTCCCACATACATCATGTGTACATAATAGTCGTCACATAATCTATCTCATATTATGATGTGTTGTTGTCAACCTCATGGTTTTAGAACGTGTCTACTATGAAGAGAGTCTAGCCCTACTTCGACCAGTGCATCTTGTCATAGTCTTTCTTCTTCAAATGTACGACCTCATGATCTTGACACACTCACGAAAAACCTGAATGGGTACTCAATCCCCATTCACATTTTTTACCCGACTTGTGGCTTTGTTAGACCTTAGGGAATGTTTACCTTCATCAACAAAACACCACTTATGTGGAATCAAAACTTGTTTGATCACACACGTTGCTTATGCGTGCATGTTCAATCGTGGAAGTCACAACAACGTTGCATCTCATCGTCATCTCGGTTCCTAATAACATGACTCATTCATCGTGATGCAATCTCATGTCTCGAGATAGCTCGACAATCTATGTTTGCTTTAACGTATTCATCGGGACAATTTTTCGGAGTGGTCTAAAGCGCCTGATTTAGGCTTTGGTTCGAAAGGGATTGAGTTTAAATCCCACAACTATCATTTATTTTCATTTTTTGTAAAATCTCAAGCCTGCTACTACCACATATTATCCGCTTTGGCTAGTTACGTGATGTCGTAAGCATCACAATTTTAAAATAGTTCTAGTAGATATTGTCTGTTTTGGCAGGTTATGTATCGTTGTCAACCTCATAGTTTTAAAATGCGTCTACTACGGATAGAGTCTAACCCTACTCGGACCAGTGCATCGTCTCACAGTCATACTTCTTCAAATGTGCAGCCTCGTGATCTTGACATGCTCAAGACAAACCTTAAGGAGTTCTCAATGCCCATACACATTTTCACCCAGCTTTGTGGCTTTGTCGGACCTTAGGCAAGGTTTGCCTTCGGCAACCAAACATCACTTATTTGGAATCCAAGCTTGTTTGAGCACACACGCCCACTACGCGTGCCTTTTCAATCTTGTGCGATACAAAAACATTGCATCTCATCATCATCTCGATTCCCTACAACATGACCCAGGCATCGTGATTTAATATCATGTATCGGGATAGCTCGACAATCTTGGTTTGCTAAAATACATCCATTGGGATAGTTTGGCTGAGTGATCTAAGGCACCAGATTTAGGCTTTAGTTTGAATCCCACAATTGTCATTTAATTTCACTTTTTATAAAGCCTCAAGCCTTCTACTAGTACATATTGTCGGTTTTGGCTAGTTATGTATTGTTTTCATCCTCATGGTTTTAAAACTCATCTACTATGGAGAGAGTCTATCTCTACTCCGACTAGTGCATCGTCTCACAGTCATACTTCTTCAAATGTGTGACCTTGTGATCTTGATACGCTCACGAAAAACCTTAAGGGGTACTCAATCCCCATTCACATTTTTCACGATTTTGTGGCTTTGTTGGACCTTACGCAAGGTTTGCCTTCGGCAACCAAGCATCACTTATGTAGAATCCAAGCTTGTTTGATCACACATGCCGCTTACACATGCATGTTCAATCTTGTGCGACACAACAACATTGTATCTCATCATCATCTAGATTTCCAGCAACACGACCCATGCATTGTGATGGAATCTCATGTCTCAGTATAGGTCGACTATCTTGTATCTCATCATCATCTAGATTTCCAGCAACACGACCCATTCATCGTGATGGAATCTCATGTCTCAGTATAGCTCTACTATCTTGGTTTGCTCGAATACATTTGTCAGGACAATTTGGTTGAGTAATCTAAGGTGCCAGATGGAGGCTCTGGTTTGAAAGAGCATGAGTTCAAATCTTGTAGTTATCATTTATTTTCTTTATTGTGTAACCATTAAGCCCGCTACTAGTACAATATTGTCCGCTTTGGCTAATAATGTATTTTTGTCATCCTCCTAGTTTTAAAACGCGTCTACTATGGAGAGAGTCTACCCCTACTCCGACTAGTGCATCGTGTCATGGTCATAGTTTGCCCCTACTCCGACTAGTGCATCATGTCATGGTCATAGTTCTTTAAATGTGCGGTCTCGTGATCTTGACATGCTCACGACAAACCTTAAGGGATATTCAATCCACATTCACATCTTTAATCGCGTATACTATGGAGATAGCTCGATTATTTTGGTTTTCTCTAACACATTTGTTGGGATTGTTTGGTTGATTGGTTTAAAACGCTAGATTTAGGCTTTGTTCTAAAAATGCTTGTGTTTAAAGCCTATGACTATCATTTAT
Organism: Cucurbita moschata; assembly: GCF_002738365.1. NCBI lineage: Eukaryota > Viridiplantae > Streptophyta > Magnoliopsida > Cucurbitales > Cucurbitaceae > Cucurbita > Cucurbita moschata. Next base: position 908,055 of record NW_019268581.1, read on the forward strand.
TTTTATCTTTTGTAAAGCCCTAAGCCAGATATTGTCTATTTTGGCTTGTTATGTATCGCTATCTACCTCATGGTTCTAAAACACGTCTACTACGGAGAGAGTCTAGCCTTACTCTGTATAGTGCATCGTGTCACGATCATACTTCTTCAAATGTGTGGCCTCTTGATCTTGACATGTGAATGACAAACCTTAAGGGGTACTCTTTACCCATTCACATTTTTCACCCGTTTGTATGAATTTCTTGGACTTTAGGCATTATTTGCCTTCGGCAACCAAACATCAGTTTTGTGGAATTCAATTTTGTTTGACCACACACGTCGCCTGCACGTGCATGTTCAATCGTGCGCAATACAACAACGTTGCTTCTCATTGTCATATCAATTCCCAACAACATGATCCATGCATCATGATACGATGCATGACCAGCTTAGTTTGCTCAAACACATCCATCTAGATTCTCTTGAGCATCAGACTCTCCCGTGTACATGCTAAACCATTTACGACATACTTTCTTGATAGCGGGTGCATGATCCAACCTTCGACACATTGGTTGGGGAGCAATATTGGCACACCAATACCATCTCTTACTTTCTTGTTTCTTTCATCAACCATAGAAAACGTTATCTATTTTAAGATTAAGATCAATCATTAACTCACGCATAAATCCTAACTTGGAAAAATATGCAAATAAGGGTCACATTTTATGGGACAAGGGTAATGTGCCATTGCAACCATATCACAGTCCTCACTCAAATTTTGTTAAACATGTCATTCTCTAATAATCACGCCAAAAACTTGATGATGAAATATAAAATTTTCAAATGACTGTCGAAGGAATCATCGTTTTCAAATGACAATTGTGGTCAGTGGCATTTGTTGTTACAAACCTTGAGGATGTGAATCTAAGAACGATCATTAAGGACATATATTGTGTCTTCTTCTTCAATGATGGAAGGAGAAGACGCTAAACCTATTGAGGCGGCCTCCTGAAGAATCTTTTAAAAATTACCTACCGAAGATGTCTGGGCTAAAACTGCTAGTAGCCTAGACATTGAGTTGAGAAATTCAGTGTTTTCCCTTTGTCGCAGATTTTGTAAATGACCATTGTTCGAAAGACATATCAAAACTATTTACTTTTCGTTAAAGGATCGTCATATCCTTTCTACCCTCATGTTTGATGTTCACACGGAGAACCTTAACATCTCATCAGATACTCACTTCATAGTAGTCATTTTCAGTATATTTTACAAGTTGAAGCATTTAAATGTCTCCCCCGCAACTCTTAGATCTTCTCCAAAAGGATTTACTATGCTTATAGAGGTAAATCTTGAGAAATCGTCAATCTATTTCGAAAACCCTTTCATGGGATCAGATTAATAGAAATTCTACTTGGATCCTTAAATATGTGAGCCTCCAATCAAGAAAGACCCACAGTTTGCTCAAATCATCGAACATGGTGATGGAAAGCGTAAAAGTAAAATTCAATGAAAATTAAATTTTCTTTCTAAAGGTAAAGATTCTTAAGCTCGAGATCTAGTACCTCAGGAATCTCGAGATCTCCATAAAAAATCAACATGTCAAAGTCTATGCAAATAGAGTCGTTTGATTACAACAAAGAAGTAGTTTATGTCGATTATGAGGACAATCTCAGATCTCCAACTCAAACCGAATTGGATACTACATCTATCTTCAACCAGATCGATATTATCACAAATGAATTGTCCATTGATAAAGAATTCCTGAAAAAGGCATTGACAGAAACACATATACAAGAAAGTGATTTTTGCACAATAACGTTATTCTCTAAGAGAGACAATACTTAGAAAATAAACAAAACCAACTTACTTATTTTATTCAACTTGTTACATAGTACATATATAGACAGAAACAAAAACTAACTTCTTATGATCTTAGCCACACATTAATAACTGCTAATAACTTCCCTTGATCTTGGCCACAAATACTAAAACTGACATAATTTAAAATACAACCAGCAAATACAAAATGAATTACGGTTAATACAAGATCAAATAAACTAACAAATGATTCCCTTAATCTTGTATTTCGATCTTCACATTCTTACATTCTTCAAACAAATTCTTTCTCGTAGCTCCACAAATTTTTGTCGTCCTAATGGCTTTGTAAGTATATCAGCTAATTGATCCTCAGTTTTTACATGATCCACTTCAATCTCTCCTTTTTGCACACATTCACGAATGAAATGGAACCTCATGTCTATATGTTTGCTGCGATCATGATGAACTAGATTTTTCGCTAATGATATAGCAGACTTGTTATCGATATTTAAACGAACTGGATTTTCTTCCTTCCCATGCAATTCCTTGAGTAAACGTCCTAACCATATTCCTTGACAAGCAGCTAATGTCGCCGCAATATACTTCGCTTCACAGGATGAAAGTGCCACCATCTTTTGTTTCTTTGAAGTCCAGAAAAACGATGTCCTCGTAGTGCTCTTTCGATCATCTATATCTCCAGCAAGATCACTATCACTATATCCGATTAAGCGATTTTCTACTTGCTTTGCCTTCACATAATGACATCCAATATCAATAGTTCCTTTCACGTACCTGAGTATCTGCTTCACAACTGCCATCTAAACAATAGTCGGAGCTTCCATATAACGACTCATAACTCCGACGGAATATGATAAGTCAGGTCGTGTGTTCACTAAAAAACGAAGACTTCCAATAATACTCTTATAAAGAGTGGAATCAACACATGGACAATTACTCACTTCGCTTAGCTTTGTTTTCGGCTCCATAGGAACATGACACAGATTACAATCCATCATTCCAAGTTTTGCCAAAAGGTTTGCTGCATAACTCGACTGAGATAATCTGATTCTATCAACATCTTGTTTAACTCTTCATTTGTTGCTTGAAGCTCAAAATATCATCCGTGCTTGACCCGACAATAATTAAATCATCAACATAAACTCCAACTATCTGAATTTTATTTTCTTTCCAATGTGTATACACAGCCTGCTTTAAAGGACACTTTTGAAATCCAAGAGACTTTAAGATATTATTCAGTTTTGCATTCCAGACACGAGGTGCTTGACGTAAGCCATACAATGCTTTCCTGAGTCGTAAAACATTCCCTTCTCGACCTTCCACAGCAAATCCTTCTGGTAGTTCTACATAAACCTCTTCCTTCAACTCACCATTAAGAAACGCTGACTTGACATCCATATGATGAATCTCCCAACTCTCCTGCGCTGCTATAGCAATCAAGACTCGCACTGTTTCAAGCCTTGCAACAAGTGCAAATACCTCATCAAAATCCACTTCATATTTCTGGACTCCCTTTGCGACTAAACGGGCTTTATACCTCACGATCTCCCCATCCAAATTTCTCTTCAACTTATATACCCATTTCAACCCGATTGCTCGATGTCCCTTTGGTAGTTTTGCGAACTCCCACGTGCAATTTTTTTCAATAATAGACAACTCTTTTAGCATTGCTTGCTGCCATTTCTCATTCTCTCTTGCTTCCATATATGAATTTGGCTCCTCAAGTGAAAGAAAACACATCCCAGCTTCTTCATTCAACTAAATAGAATTAGAGTAAATTTCTCTTAACGATCAAAATTTTCTTGGACTAGATGAGACATATGAATCGTCTCCTGGTGAGGAATTGTCTCTTGGTGATAAATCATTTGCTGGTGATTAATCGTCTCCCAATAGAGTCCCTGATGATTCTCCCCGCTCTTCTAAAATATCCTCATCATTCACATAGATCGGTGGATCATAATGAATAACGAATTTACCACCTTCCTTCTTATTTTCTTCCAATTGTTGCACATCCCATTTATATTCTTCTTCTTCTAGAAACTTGACGTCTTGGCTGATATGAAGTCTTTTGGCTTTAGGATCATACAAACGATAAGCTTTTGAACTTGCTTCATATCCAACGAAAATCATTGGCACACTTCGGTCTTGTAATTTGGTTAAATTTGGTGTTGTATTTCTTGCATACGCCAAGCTTCCGAACGCTCTAAAATGCTCTACATTAGGCTTTCTTCCTCTCCATTTCTCATGAGAAGTTGCTTCAATTACACTCTTTGTTGGGGATCTATTAACGATGTAGACAGCTGTCTTCGACGCTTCTGCCCGGAAATACATCGGAAAATTTTTGCACTTCAACATGCTTCGCACCATTGCAATAACAGTTTGGTTTCGTCGTTCGACCACACCAATTTGTTGCGAAGAATAGGGTGCTGTTAAATATCTTTTAATCCAACTGCTCTTACAATATTCATTGAACTCAATACTTGTAAATTCTCCACCTCTATCAGTTCTAAGCGCTTGCAATTTCTTTCTGGATTCAGTTTCAATTTTATTTTTTACACGTTTGAATCCCAAGAATGCATCAGATTTATTTTTTAGCAATGCAATCCACATATATCTACTAAAATCATCTACCAACAGCAAAAAGAATTTATTACCTCCATGAGTTGTCGGAGTAATTGGACCACACAAATCGCCATGTACCAATTGTAGAATACTAACGGCTCGAAAATTCGCTTGTTATGGGAATTGTGTTCTTCGTTGTTTAGTGATTACACAACTATCACAAACTTGTTTGATCCTTTCAACATGCGTTATTCCTTCCACCATTTGTTTCGTAGAGAGTTTTCTTAAAGCCTCAAAATTCAAATGCCCATATCTAGCATGCCACAACCAAGAATCTTCAGACAACTTACCAAGTAGACATGTTGATTTCGTTGTTTTTAGGCTAATTGTATATAGCCTATTTCTTGACCGCTTCACTTTTGCCAAGAACTCCTTTGCCTTTTTGTAAATGACAAATAAACCATGTTCGATCTCAACTTTACAACCCTGTTCATCCAATTGTCTTAAACTTATAGTGTTACTTTTAAGTTTAGGAATGAAATATACATCGGAAAGGATACAGTGATCTCAATTTTCACATTGCAGCATCACATCTCCATGTCCTTTTATCTCTACAAGTGATCCATCTCCGAACTTCACCGTGCCGGTCACTGGCTCGTTCAATTCTGAGAACCAACTTCGACAACCAGTCATATGATTGCTGGCTCCCGTATCTAGAAACAAAGTGTTGTTTTTCTTCTCAATTTCTTCTGGGACAACCTTCTCTTCATAAAGAGCCATCTCTGTCAACTCTGGTGAACCGAGAGTTCGGACTTCACAAACTTGTGCTGTAAGTAAGGCTGGCTCATACTCATCACCTTGCGTCTCAGTCAAGTGCGCCTGATCCTCCCTTTTCTTCGATCTACAGTGGGATGCATAATGGCCAATCTTTTGACAATTATAACACTTCATCTTCCGACATTCTGAGGCATAGTGGCTTAGGCCTTGACAATTGTAGCATTTTACCTTGCTCTTGTCACCCTTCTTCTCTTGATGTAACGAGTTGTTTCCACGTCCATGACCTCTCCCTCTTCAGCGGCCATTGCGACCTCGCCCTTGGCTATGGCCTCCACTGTCGCTACATTTTTTCTCGAACGTTGAACTTTCACCTTTGCCTTTCGATTCTTTTGCTTTCCATTCTCCTTGAGTCAATAAGACACGCTCAGCATTCTCTTTGTTGCCACCGATCCGTTCCTCGTATGCTTTAAGACGGCCAATGACTTCCTTCATGGTCATCACCTTTAAATCAGCAAATTGCTCTATTGCCGATGCGATATGAAGAAACTTAGAAGGTACTGAACGGAGAAATTTTTTCACCAAGTATGCCTCTTCAAACTTGTCTCCAAAAGTACGTATTTGATTAACAACTCCTGTCAACCTTGCTGCATAATCATCAATAGTCTCAGACTTCTTCATATTCATAATTTCGAACTCAATCTTTAGAGTTTGGATCTTTGCCTCCTTTACACACCGACATGAATAGTTTTTAACGTCTATCATGCTTCTTTTGCTGCCTCTTTCTCTACTAACTAGAACAACATCTCCTCGGATTGCTTGATAGATAGCTGCTAAGGCCATTTTATCCTTCCTTTCATCAAGACTATCCAGAGACTTAGTTGATTCGATTGCGTCCCACACCCCTTGAGCACGCAAATAGACTATTAAATAAAAGCTATGTTCAGTTAGGTTGTTTTTACGTCTCAAAACTTCTGAATTCACGCCAATGGAAGAGCGTAATTCTAGCTACCATTTTTGGCCAACTTTGGGCGAAGTCTTTGCCCACTTTTCTATTTTTGTAATTAGCTTTTCTATTTATGTAATTAGGTTTGTTATTTAAAGAATTCAAGTGAAAGAAATAAAACATCGAGTCTTCAGCAAATCTCTCCCTCTCTCCTTTTACTTCCGTTATTTTTTCTTTCGAAGAAACCTTCTTCGGCCAGTGTTTCGTCGACATTTTCCTCTGAATTGCCAGAGTCAATTGTCACAGTCAACAAGTGCCAATCTTATCAACAGTTAAGTTGAATAGCTCAAGTGGTTAGAGCGTCGACCTAACAACATACATATCTCAATCTTATCAACAGTTAAGTTGAATAGCTCAAGTGGTTAGAGCGTCGACCTAACAACATACATATCTCAAGTTTGAGTAGAAGAAAATGCAAAGCGTGAAAGCACACACATCGTGGGGCTGTCGTGTGCCGACATCTCCATCACCACCGCCATAAACAGGTTGACACCGTGATGACGGGGGTCAAGTTGTCGTTGAGCGAGTGATCAGGGAGACCGACGACCGCCCCATTGTTCAGTACCCAATGCTGACAAGGTCCAACTACAACAAGTGGGCCTTGTTGATGCGCCTCAACCTACAGCAAGGGCTATGGCACTCTCTCGAGCCAGAGGAAGGAGAAATGATCGAGTACCAGAAGGATCGGCTGACGTTCGTCGCCATATTTACGGTCTGTGCCCCCAGAGATGCTGGCGTCTCTCTCCACCAAGCGTATCGCGCAATCGGCCTGGGAGGGAATCAAATCCCGTTGGGTCGGGTGTACAGTGAGTGCAAGAATCCAACATCGAGCAGCTGCGAAAGGAGCTCTTCTTGGAGATATGCTTTAAGGACAGCGAATTCATTGATGATTTTTCAATGCGGATCACGGGGGCCCTCCAGCCGCAAAGGCAGTAAGAAGCCATGGAAAGCTTGCAGGCGCACGTGCGGGAAAGATGGAGATCAAAAGAAGGAGTCTATCGATGGTAGGCCGATTGAGTGCTCAAACTACAGGAAGAGAGGTCACCTAAGCAAGAATTGATGGAGCAAGCTCGGGAAGGCCGAGAAGGCCCATGTGGCTTAATCCGAGGAGGATGAGCCAGCTCTCTTCATGGAAAGTGCATGCGTCCCCAATTTTGATTCCAAATCCACGGAGGTGGAGGTAATCTCAATGACGATGTCGAACCCGAGAAAGAGCTCCAACTGGGCGTAGCAAAGGCGACACCAGTTGGGGAGCCAATTCAACTGGAGGAGGAGCGAGTGTTCGCTCAGATCGGTGAGAGGGATGAGCAGCACGAGCACCAGCGTGGATCCTCGACAAAGGGGCAACAAACCATATGATCGGGGCTAGATCTGCGTTCTCTGAACTCGACTCGGAGATTCGCGGGATAGTGAAATTCGACGACGGCTCCGTCGTCGAGAACGAAGGGCGCGGCACAATCCTATTCGTCAGCAAGGGAGGCGAGCACCGCAAGCTGACCGACGTCTACTTCATCCCAAGGCTCAAGGCTAACCTTATGAGCCTGGGTCAACTCGATGAGGCAGACTGCTTTTGCGGGCGCACGCACGGGAAAGATGGGGATCAAAAGGAGTCGACTGATGGCAGACCGATCTAGTGCTCGAACTACGGGAAGAGAGGTCACTTGAGCAAGAATTGCTGGAGCAAGCTCGGGAAGGCCGAGAAGGCCCATGTGGCTCAATCCGAGGAGGATGAGCCAGCTCTCTTCATGGCAAGTGCATGCGTCCCCAATTTCGATTCCAAATCCACAGAGGTGGAGGTAATCGATGACGACGTCAAACCCGAGAAAGAGCTCCAGCTGGGCGTTGCAAAGGCGGCACCAGCTGGGGACCCAATTCAACTAGAGGAGGAGCGAGTGTTCGGTCAAATTGGCGAGAGGGACGAGCAGCACGAGCACCGACGATGGATCCTCGACACAGGGTAAACAAACCATATGATCGGGGCTAGATCTGCGTTCTCCGAGCTCGACTCAGAGATTCGCGGGACGGTGAAATTCGGCGACAGCTCTGTCATCGAGATCGAAGGGCGCGGCACAATCCTATTCGTCAGCAAGAGAGGCGAGCATCGCAAGCTGACCAACGTCTACTTCATCCCGAGGCTCAAGGCTAACCTTATGAGCCTGGGTCAACTCGATGAGGCAGGCTGCTTCATTTCCATCGAGCTCGGGTTACTCAAAATCTGTAATGATTGACGACGGCTGCTCACGCAGGTCCGACGCATGACAAACCGTCTTTACATCATAGAGTTAGAGATAGATCAACCCGTTAGCCTCTCGGCCAAGACCGAAGAGGTATCTTGGAGGTGGCACACAAGGTACGGGCACTTAAACTTTCCTGCTCTAGAAAACCTACAGAAGGAGGAGATGGTGCATGGTTTGCCGGCAATCAAAGGTGTGAACAGCTGTGTGACGGGTGCCTCATCGGAAAATAGTGGCGCACACCCTTTCCGTCTCGGACATCCTACCGCGCCGATAAGTCGTTGGAGCTTGTACACAGCGATATCTGCGGGCCCATCAAGCCGGCGATCCTAGACGGTAAGAGTCTCTTCCTTCTATTAGTCGATGATAAAAGCCGCTTCATGTGGCTGACCCTGCTCCAAGCGAAAAGTGAGGCGGCAGAGGCGGTTAAGGGCATTAAAGCGCGAGCGGAGGCCGAATGTGAGAAGAAGATGCGAGTGCCGCACACAGACCGAGGCAGAGAATTCACCTAAGCAAGTATTGCGACGAGTTCGGCATACAACGGCACCTAACGGCGCCCTACTCCCCCCAACAGAACGGAGTGGTGGAGCACCAAAATCAGACCATCGTTGGGACAACGAGGTCATTGCTGGTGACGGTTGGGATGCCTGAGAGATTCTAGGGAGAGGCAGTTGTAACGACCCAAAATTTTCTACTTAATTTAAGGTCGCTACTATATACATACCATAAACATTGAATGCGGAAGACTTCATTTAAATTCCATAAAATATAACCTTTATCTTAAAACACAGCCATGGACTTGCGTGTTTCGAAAACATCTTTAAAACGACACAACAGAAGACTCGAAATAAAATAAATAAACGTTTAAGTTTAAAACATCCTATTCTATCTAAGTCTAAGAAAATAAATGCCACTATCCTATGCATGTGCCATGATCTCGAGTTACGATGCCGTCGTCAGCCGTACAGGAATGCCTTGCCTTAACCTGAAAAATGTAGTAGCACATGGCTTGAGTATTTAAAGAAATACTCAGTAAGTGACCCCACTATTAGGGTTAAATGCAACAATCACATGCAATGAAATGATGGGACCTATCTTTCGTTTCGTTTCATTTCATTTCTTTCGTTTCGTTTCGTTTCGTTTTGTTTTCCCTATGGTGTAATCCTAACAAGTAATCGTGGACGTGTACCATATACTCTACACACAGCCCATACGTGCGAGTATGGGCTCACCAGCTAGTTCGCACACCGTTGGGCCACCGTCCCTAGCCGGTGGGCATGCTCTGGGGGCCCACCGGAACCCGTTAAAACTAAAACCGTCAAGGAAGCGCTATGCAGGGCATAACGATCGTTGTCCTACCATTTGGATGTAAGCGTCCGTACCCTCATGATGGGATAGGGGTATCCCCCCAAATGCATGATCACACAATATGCATGAGGTCCCACTAGTCCTACAGTCATCATTTAATGAACATAACCCCGTGTCACGTTTTCAAATTTACGTGTCATTCTCATTCTCATTTCGTTACATATCATACATATTCCTAGCGGGGTTATGTATCATGTAATTTACTGTATTTCATGTCATACAATTCATTCAGTTACATTTCAATACTCATACAACAAGCCATAATCGTACAAGGGCCACACATCGTCACATGCATTCATATCACATCAACTAAGCAGCATAAATAACATACATTCACGTTCACATGATTTCGTACTTAAGCACAATAGTCTAGCATACAATGTATCATATCATATCATAACCAAGTCAATAACGTAAACACTTCATAGTCATATCGTTCTCTAACTTACCATAGCCTTAACGTTCTTATACCTATCACAGACATATCATTACTTGACGTACCTTAGTCATATCGTCACAAGAACGTACTCTAATGCTATCGTTCCATCAATCTATCACAAACCTATTCCTTTCTACCCATAACCTAACCGTATTCTTTCATCAATCTCTCCTATCCATAGCACTCCGGTATGTAACCTAACTCCAACGTTTCATGAACGTATCTTACTCCTATTGTTACATTTCGTTTTGTGCATCCTTCTCGTATCCTATCTCAAATATCTCCTAGAGCACATCGTACCGTAATTATTATCATACAATCCACATATTATAACATAACATATAGGAAGCATATCGATCCACAGACAATTCACACATATCAATATATATGACACGTGCCGAACCACAGGGCACGTGTCAACATCAAATATAACCATGCCGATAGTAAGGTCACTTACCTGGCTAGCTTAAGTCGTTGTCACGTATATATCCTTACTGAAAGTTTGATTCCGTCCTTTGAAATCAAAGTCAACCTATGTGAGCCCATAACATCAGTTTCAAGTTTGAACTCTGTACAATTATATCTCTAATTTACCTTGTTAAAATCCTGATATTTACTGTTAGACAGAATTTAATGGAGTTTCATGCCCTTTGATAACTCCTGTTATATTTTTAAATTCTGTTTAACAAATCTTCCCTCCTCCCTCATGGTAATTATTTTCATTCCCATTCTGTAAATAGATTCTTAGAATTGTAAACATATCTAAAGAAGATATTACTCTAATTCTATATTTATTTTCATTCTGTAAACCGATATTATTGGCGAATTTTAATTTGGCTACTATCTCACAGATTTATGGATCTGCCAGCTAAAATTTTATTGATTGTAACCTTATTTCCTCTAACTTAGTATCCGATGCTAACAAAAATCTAATTAATTGAACATGGGATCTGATTATTACAGACGTTAAGATAGAAAAGAAGATTTGATCCTAAATTAATTTCTTATAACCATAACTAAATTAATTTCTTATAACCATAACTAAATTAATTTCTTATAACCATAACTATAAAAGAAAAGGAAATCTGAGATTAAATTTTACCGTAATAACCGACAAAAATCTCTAAATCTGCAATAACCATAACTATAAAGGAAAACGAAATCTGAGATAGAATTTTATCCTAATAACTAACAAAAATCTCTAAATCTGCAATCTGTTCAAAGCCATTTTACTTCTTCTCAAATCTGACCATTGTTTTTGTTTCTTTCTTTTTTTGTGCAGGTTTTCTGTTTCTTTTTTTTTTGCAGCGCAGATGTGTAGAGGAGAGATAATTGTGGGAAGGGAGGAGAGGTGGGGAAAGGTTTATTTTTTATTTTTTTATTTTTTTATTTTTTTAATTAATTAAATTTTTTTTTATTATTATAATTTTAACTATTTTTATAATTATTTTTATTCGTTTATTTCCTTATTTATTTTTAGGCTATTACAGCATTAATGATGGCCGTCTATCTCCTCAATCGGTCACCAACCCAAGCCTCGACGGGAAGACGCCATATGAGCCTGGTACAACAAAAAGCCAGCGGTACATCATTTCCACGTGTTTGGCTGCGTTGCATACATGAAGGTAACACGTCCCCACCTCGCCAAGCTTGATCCCAGGGGGCTGAAGGTCGTCTTCATCGGCTATGAACCCAGGAGCAAGGCGTATTCTGTTGGATCTGGTACATCATTTCCGCGTGTTCGTCTGCGCTATCTGGTAAACACTCGTCCTGATCTTGCTTATTCTGTTGGATATGTGAGCAGGTTTATAGAAGCACCTAGGGAGGAGCATCTAGTAGCTGTCAAGCGCATCCTACGCTATGTAGCCGGAACTAGAGGCTGGGGTGTAAGATACTGCGTAGGGAGAGGAAAGGAGAAACTCAAGCTGGTCGGCTACAGTGATAGTGACAAGGCCGGTGACGTTGATGATCGTAAGAGCACCAGCGGAATGATCTACTTCCTCTCAGGCGACGCGATCTGCTGGCAATCAACAAAATAGAAGGTAGTTGCTTTGTCTTCCTGCGAAGCAGAATACTTTGCCGCTTCAATGGCAGCAACACAATGGGTCTGGCTTGCGCAACTAATGGAAGAACTCATCGAGAGGGAAAGCGATCCACCAATGCTCTACGAAGACAACGACGCTACGATCTCCTTGCTCAAAAATCCAGTTTCGAACGACCGGAGCAAGCACATAGAAATCAAATTCCACTACATTCAAGAATGTGCAGATCGAGGGCTCATCAAGATTGATTTCATCCGAACAGAGGAACAACTTGGAGATATTTTTACCAAGTCCCTGGCGCGGGTACAATTTGAAGAACTACGCTCAAAGATCAGAGTTCAAATAATAAGGTAGATATAACACAGCTTTTAGGAGAAGATTGTTAAATAATAGCTATGTTTAGTTAGGTCGTTTTGACGTCTCAAAACTTATGAATTCACGCCAATGGAAGAGCGTAATTCTAGCTGCCATTTTTGGCCAACTTTGGGCAGAGTCTTCGCCCACTTTTCTATTTTTGTAATTAGCTTTTCTATTTTTGTAATTAGGTTTGTTATTTAAAGAATTCAACCGAAGAGAAATAAAACATCTAGTCTTCATCAAATCTCTCCCTCACTCCTTTTACTTCCACTATTTTTTCTTTCGAAGAAACCTCCTTCGGCCAATTTTTCATCGACGGTTTCCTCCGAATTGCCAGAGTCAATCGTCATAGTCAACATAGACCTTCATCTTCATAGCCCATGCTGAGTAGTTGGTTCTCGATAACGTCGGGTATTGGAGTGATACCAGACCTTCCTTTGTTGCAGACTTCGACGACTCTCCTCTCTCTCTAGTGTTGTTATTATTTCTCGGCATGATCTTTGGCATGTAACCACGCTCTGATACCAAATGACAGAAACACACATACAAGAAAGTGATTTTTGCACAATAACATTATTCTCTGAGAGAGAAAATACTTAGAAAATAAACAAAACCAACTTACTTATTTTATTTAACTTGTTACACATGACATATATAGACAGAAAGAAAAACTAACTTCTTACAATCTTAGCCACACATTAATAACGGCTAAAAACTTCCCTTGATCGTAGCCACAAATACTAAAACTAACATAATTTAAAATACAAACAGCAAATACAAATGAATTACTGTTAATACAAGATTAAATAAACTAACAGGCATTACAACCACGAAGGATATCCTAAATATCCAACATCAAAAGAACTTCTCAAACAAGATTCTCTCAACCATTGCAAGACAAGTTAAGAAGATTGAAGAAAAAATTAAGGAAAAACGACAACAAAAGAAATAAAAAAAAACTATTGCAAATATTAATGGTGTGAGATTCCCAAAAGTTGAGGAAAGTTCTTTTGTTCATACCAGCTATTTTAGACAAAGTAATCAGTCTCGGCTCAACAGAAGAGGCACTTGCTCTGATTGAAGAAAAGTTAAACAATCTCTCAATTTTGATAGAACCTTAAGTAATTAAACTTTTAGTGTCATAATGAACCAGATGAGAATGACCTCAAATATTTTTAAAATGATTTCTCGAAACAAGTAAAGATGCCCAAAAAACTAGACCTCATCAACAAAATTGTTAAATTAGAGGACAAAGTCCAAAAAACTAGATGAAGAAAAATTGGTATCCTAAGCCCTCTTTCCCCGATGTTCCGTGCGAAGAAAAAACTCAAATGACTCAATCCACCTATGAAGGAACATGCATACATAAGTGGAATATAGATGGTCTATCCGATCATCTAGTCATAAATGTAATCAACAAAATGTTGATGGGAGCTAGCGCCTATAGGGTTCGAGGTAAGTTTGACCACGCTATTGCTCAAATTGTAACTTTTGGTTTCACAGGAGTACTCAATGATGGGTTGGAGAAGCATATCTCCGACAAAGAAAAGCAATGGATACTCAACCATACTACTATAGAAAAAGAAGTACAAATATAAAAAGTGAAATTGGAATATCTCAAGTTATGGAGAATGATATAAGTGTTGAATAGCCATTAATACCCTTTTATATATTGTCTTAAAGTTTGTCGTAGGCGAACTAGAAATCCTTACTAAACGTTTGAGAAAATTCTTATGATTATAGGATGCGAAAAGTTAGCTACTTTTGATGGTACAAAGATATAATTGTAACTAAGGTTATGACAAGATATGATACTACCCTTTAATTATGGATGATGCGCTTCATTGAAGGACTTCCAAAGTATATTTCTTAAAGGAAAACTACCGCTCTCAATGAAGAGTGTAAGCATAAGATTCCTTGGAATGAATTCACTTATGGTGATTTAGGTTATGTAATAGTCAAGTCAACCGCCAGCAAATGTTGTCTACTTTGGCCCGTTACGTATCGTCGTGAGTCTCACGGTTTTAAAAGCATCTGTTAGGGATCAAAATGATATTAATTAACTAATCAGAGTGGCGCAGCGGAAGTGTGGTGGGCCCATAACCCACAGGTCCCAGTATCGAAACCTGGCTCTGATACCAACAATAAATAACATTCCCATCAATTACAAGGTCTGTATAACTTTTGGTTTCACATGAATACTCATACTCAAAGACAGGTGATAGGTATCTTCTCAAATTATAATTTCGTGGCATAGTGGGCCCATAACCCATGGCTTTGATACCAACAATAAATAACATTCCCATCAAGAAAAGAAATTGGTAAAACATATCTCCGATAAAAAAAAGATAAATTCAAGGTTATCGCTAAGGTTATCGCTAACAAATATTGTCGTCTTTAACCTCACCTTCAACCTTACAATTATAAATGCATTGGACCTCGCTAACAAATATTGTCGTCTTCAACCTCACCTTCAACCTTAGAATTATATAAATGCATTGGACCTTATAAATGCATCTCTGGCTTTGTTGGACCTTAGGCAAGGTTTACCTTCGACATTCAAACATCACTTATGTGGAATCAAAACTTGTTTCACCATACACGCCTATGCATGCATGTTCAATTGTGTACGACACAACAACATTGCATCTCATCGTCATCTCGGTTCCTCACAACACGTCCCATAAATCGTTATGCAATCTTCTCAAGATAGCTTGACCATCTTGGTTGTGCAGACACATCCCTCGGGACAGTTTGGCCAAGTTGTCTAAGGTGCAAGACTTAGGCTTTGGTTTGAAGGGGCATGGTCCCACAGCGGTCATTTATTTTCGTTTTTTGTAAACCTTCAAGCCTGCTGCTAGCACATATTCTAAAAACCTCAAGATTTTAAAACGCGTCTACTATAGAGAGAGTCTAGCCATACTCCGACCAGTGTATCGTGCAACGGTCATACTTTTTCAAATGTGTGGCTTCGTGATCTTGACACGCTAGCAAAAACCTTATGGGGTACACAATCTCCATTCACATTTTTCACCTCGACTTTGTGGCTTTGTTATACCATAGGCAAGGTTTGCCTTCAACGTTCAAACATCACTTATGTGGAATCAAAACTTGTTTGACCACGCACGCCGCCTATGCGTGCATGTTCTATCATGTGCGACACAACAATGTTGCATCTCATCGTTATCTCGGTTCCCAACAACACGATCCATGTATCGTGATGCAATCCCATGTCTTGAGATACTCGATCATCTTGGTTTTTCTGGACACATTCGTTGGGACAGTTTGGCCGAGTGGTTTAAGGCGCCAGATTTAGGCTCTGGTCCGAAAGGGCGTGGGTTCAAATCCCACAGCTGTCATGATCATACTTTTTCAAATGTGCGACCTCGTGGTCCGAAAGGGCGTGGGTTCAAATCTCCCATTCACATTTTTCACCTTTTGTTGTACCTTGGTTTGCCTTCGGGTTTGAAAAATCAATAATGTGGAACTAAAAATTATTTGAACACACCCAATGCATGCATGTTCAATCATGTGCGACACAACATCATTGCATCTCATCCGACCCGTGCATTGTACTTCAATCTCATGTCTAGAGGTAGCTTGACTATCTTGGTTTGTCAAGGCACAACTGTTGTACAGTCGAGTGGTTTAAGATGCCAGATTTGGGCTCTAGTTTAAAAGGGCATGGGTTTAAACCCCCCCTAGCTATCATTTATTTTCATTTTTTTGTAAAGCCTCAAGCCCTACTTGTTTTGACTTTTTATGAAGAGATTTTTTTTGTAAAGCCTCAAGCCCTACTTGTTTTGACTTTTTATGAAGAGATTCTAACCCAACTCTGACCAGTGTCTCGTGCTCTTGTCACGCTCATGACAAATCTAAAGGAGTACTTAATCTCCATTCACATTTTTCACTTGACTTGATGGCTTTGTTATACCTTAGGCAAAGTTTTTCTTCAGCATTCAAACATCCATAATGTGAAATTAAAACTTGTTTGACCACACACGCCGTCTATGCGTGCATGTTCAATCATGTGTGACACAACATTGTTGCATCTCATCGTCATCTCGGTTCCCAACAGCACAACCCATGCATCATATTGTAATCTCATGTCTCGAGATAGCTCGACCATCTTGATTTGTCCAAACACATTCATCAAGACAGTTTGGCTGAGTTGTCTAAGGTGCTAGATTTCAACTTTGGTTTAAAAGGGCATGGATTCAAATCTCATAGTTGTCATTTATTTTCATTTTTTGTAAAGCCTCGTGCCTGCTGCTAACACATATTGTTTGTTTTGACTTTTTATTTATCGTTGTTAACATCATGGTTTTAAAACGCGTCTACTATGGAGAGAGTCTAGCCCAACTCCGACAAGTGCATCGTTTCAAAGTCATACTTTTTCAAATGTGCGGCTTTGTGATCTTGACACGATCATGACAAACCTTACGGAGTACTTAATTCCCTTTCATATTTTTCATTTAGCTTTGTGGCTTTGGTCGACCTTAGGCAGGGTTTGCCTACGGGTTTCAAACATGAATAATGTGGAAAAACTTATTTGACCGCAGACGCCGCCTATGCGTGCATGTTCAATCATTTGCAACACAACAACGTTGCATCTCATGGTTATCTCGGTTCCCAACAACACGACCCATGCATCGTGATGCAATCTCATGTCTGGAGATAGCTCGACTATCTTAGTTAGTCCAAACACAATTGTTGGGATAGTTTGACTTAGTGGACAAAGGTGCTAGATTTAGTCTTTGGTTTAATAAGGGATTGGTTTTCTAATCCCATAGCTGTCATTTATTTTTATTTTTTTTAAAACCTCAAGTCCGCTACTAGCACATATTGTCTGTTTCGACATTTTATGTATTGTTAACCTCATGGTTTCAAAATGCGTCTACTATGGGGAGTCTAATCTTGACACGCTCACAGAAAACCTTAAGGAGTACTCAATCCCCCTTCACATTTTTCACCTGGCTTTGTGGCTTTGTTGGACCTTAGACAGGATTTTCCTTCGGAATTCAAACATCACTTATGTGGAATTCAAACTTGTTTGATCACACACGCCGCCTATGCGTGCATGTTCAATCATGTGCGACACAACACGTTGCATCTCATTGTAGATGAGAGCCCCCCAATCAGGAAAGACTCACAGTCTGCTCAAATTATCGAACATCATAACGGAAAGCCTAGATGAAAGCTATCTCACAACGAAGAAAAGCAAAGGACACCCAATCATACTACTATTAAAAAAAAAAAGTAGTACAAATATAGAAAAAGTAGTACAAATATCAAAAGTAAAGTTAGAATGTCTCAAGTCATGGAGAATGATATAAGGGTTGAAGGGCCATTAATACCTTTTTATATACTGTCTCAAAGTTTGCCACAAGTGAACTAAACATCTATGATGAAAGCTAGAGATCAAAATGATTAATATCAGCAAAAGCGTGGTGGGCCCATAACTCATAGGTCTCACGATTGAAACCTAGCTTTGATATCATCATACTACATGTGAAATAACATAGTTAGCAAAAATAAGGGACACTACATATCCTACAATACATAAAAGTGGTAGCGAACCACACATCACTCACCTATATTTTTTGGTTTGATTGTCCTTCTTTTAGTGTCCCTCCACGAGGCGTCTCCGTCATCAAACCGAAGTTAAATCATGCTTCATGGTAACGAATTACTTTGTTGATTGAATATCTTAGAGAAAAAAAAAATACTTGTTTGAGATTTGAATCACTCCGGGCAAGATCGATCATGTCAAGCTTAGATGATACTAGACATACAACCTAAACTACATAGCATTACAAAAAAACTTATTACTTAGTTAAAAGAAGACATAAATGATCTTTTTACTACCTTTTTCAAGTCTACAAGACAACATAAGTGGCTATATATAGCCTCAACATGAAACCCTTAACCTTCAACTAAGAATTTTAAGAGTTGTATCATTCATGCTTGACTATAATTAGCCACTATGAAGGAATTTTAAGAGTTGTATCATTCATACTTTTAGGACTATAATTAACCATTGTGAAAATGTAACGATCTTATTTTTATTACTAAAATAGAGTTGTACCATATGCATGATGTGATCTTTTTATGTGGAAATATTCATTTTAAATGTTTCATCAGTCCCATGGACTTACATAATAAAAATAAAATCCGTATATAAATCGAAAACATATAAGAAATGATAATAAACATATATATCCAAAAACAAGAAAACAAATGATGATGGAGTTGACACACGAGTCGTGTGAGTTGCGACTGACGTGGGAAGCATGTGCGCTGCACATGAGAAGAGCATGACTAGTTTGTCAGGTCACGCATGCATTTCTCGGAGAGTGTCCTTTTAAGGTCGTGGGCTGCTGGGGAGTGATTTAGTGCTTGTTGGGCCACGCGTGTTGAACCTGGATCCAAAAGTCTATCGGTTTTGTCTCTCTGACCTGTTATCTACTTCTACTAAATCTTCGACGCTCATTGAAAATGCATTAAAGAAATAAAAAGTCATAAAATACATTAGTTAGATCCACAAAAAAAAAAAAAAAAAAAAATTCTAACTAGGATAAATAAAACTCATCTTCCTTAAGCTTATATTTCCGTAAGCTTATATTGCATGATTGAGATGTCTTGATTCGTATCATTCTCCACTTCTTCAAGAGGATTCATCATCGAATCTATTTGTAAAACTTTGCTACAAAAGTAGGTTAAGAAAATACAAAAGATTTCACAACACTTTATCACGTGAACACTTAACACTTTATTCATGTGTACACTCAAGGAATTGTTGGCCACTGTTTGCACTCATTTACACAAATGAAGCTCTCTGTCTCACCTCTCAAAATTTTAAATAGAGCAAAGATTGAATTTTGAACTTTGGGTCGATTAAAAACTAAAAAGATGAAAATAAATAAAAATCAAATTGAGAAGAAACGCAAAGGAAACATATATCCGATCTTGAGCCTGAAGCTCTGATACCAAATGATAAGATAAGGAATCAATACAAGGGGAATAAGATTCGGATTACCTTGTCGATCGAATATCTCAAGCCAAGAACACTTTGTTTGAGATTCGAATCACTCCAGAAGCAAGATCGATCATGTCTAGCTTCAATGATTCTTGTTGATCAAATATCTCAAACACTTGTTTGAGATTCGAATCACTCCACAAGCAAGATTGATCATGTCGAGCTTGAATGATTCTACATGCAACCTAAACTACATAGAGTTGCAAAGAAACTTAGCCATTGGCTAAAGAAAAGCACAAATGCTTCTTTTGATATATCTTCTAAGTCTTATTACAAATACAACATAGATGGCTTTATATAGCCTCAAAATGAAACTATTAAAGGCATTCCAAAAGTTGTAACATTCACACTTTATGGCCATAATTAGCCATTATGTAAATGTAACCGAAATTAAATAAAAAGTCTTAAAATACAATAACTCTAAATTACTCTAAATTATAACCCACCCAAAATTTACAACAATCAAACTTTATTCTTCTTCAATGTAGCATGAATTGAAACATCTTTTGATAATTTTGACAACCTTTTCTTCACATCTTCATTGAAGCATATTGTATGATTGATGTCTCTTGGTTCATATCATTCTCCACTTCTTCAAGAGGATTCGTCCTCGAATCTATTTGTGAAACTTTGCTGCAAAAAATAAGTTATGGAAATACAAAGGACCTCACAACACTCTCTCACGTGTATACACTCAAGGAATTTTAGGCCACTCTGTTTGCACTCATTTACACAAATGAAGCTCTCATTCTCACCTCTCAAAATTTTAAATAGAGCAAAGATTGAATTTTGAACTTTGGGTCGATTAAAAACTAAAAAGATGAAAATAAATAAAAATCAAATTGAGAAGAAACGCAAAGGAAACATATATCCGATCTTGAGCCTGAAGCTCTGATACCAAATGATAAGATAAGGAATCAACTACAAGGGGAATAAGATTCGGATTACCTTGTCGATCGAATATCTCAAGCCAAGAACACTTTGTTTGAGATTCGAATCACTCCAGAAGCAAGATCGATCATGTCTAGCTTCAATGATTCTTGTTGATCAAATATCTCAAACACTTGTTTGAGATTCGAATCACTCCACAAGCAAGATTGATCATGTCGAGCTTGAATGATTCTACATGCAACCTAAACTACATAGAGTTGCAAAGAAACTTAGCCATTGGCTAAAGAAAAGCACAAATGCTTCTTTTGATATATCTTCTAAGTCTTATTACAAATACAACATAGATGGCTTTATATAGCCTCAAAATGAAACTATTAAAGGCATTCCAAAAGTTGTAACATTCACACTTTATGGCCATAATTAGCCATTATGTAAATGTAACCGAAATTAAATAAAAAGTCTTAAAATACAATAACTCTAAATTACTCTAAATTATAACCCACCCAAAATTTACAACAATCAAACTTTATTCTTCTTCAATGTAGCATGAATTGAAACATCTTTTGATAATTTTGACAATCTTTTCTTCAAATCTTCATTGAAGCATATTGTATGATTGATGTCTCTTGGTTCATATCATTAATGATATGAACCAAGAGACATCAATCATACAATATGCTTCAATGAAGATGTGGAGAAAAGGTTATCAAAATAATCAAAAGATGTTTCAATTCATGCTACATTGAAGAAGAATAAAGTTTGATTGTTGATAATTTTGACAATCTTTTCTTCAAATCTTCATTGAAGCATATTGTATGATTGATGTCTCTTGGTTCATATCAATAAAGGTCACTTGCTCGGAGCATACTTGAACATGGCATCCTGCAAGTCTGCAGGGCATCTCTAATAGGTGAGAGAAACTTGAGGCATGACATCCTGCGAAGGAAACATGGTGCAAGACATCCCACCTAGAAGAGGAATTCTTGGGCACCGCTTGGTGGGAGGTCATGGGTCACTTCGGACAGGATTAGAGTATTACCTAGCATTCTTGAGTTTCTGTTTCTGAGTTTGGGGACCTTGATCCCTCGTCCTTGAGTGGTACCTAGCATTCTTCTTACTTGGGTAGTTGTAAAGCTTGTGTGTTGTTGTTCTTGGTTCTTAATCTTGTAAGTTTCTAAGGTTCTTAATTCCTTGAGACATAAGTTGTAACTTGAATTTGTAACCATATGAACCCATCTTAGTGTAAGTTGTTCTAGAAGGTCATAGATTCATAGGGAGTTCTTTAGAGGGTTCTAGAAGAGTCTAAAGTCTTGTGGTGTTTCCTTTAGGTGTTTCTTGGATCCTAACTTGGTTTAGGTTCCAAACTTACTCCAATCAACTTGAAACCTCATACTTAACTTCATGTCCTTCATAATCGACCTTCTAAGAAGTAGCAAATCATCTGGAGCACGTATAGACCTTGAAAGCTCATAAGAAGTCCAAGGGACATTTTGGCCATTTCACCCTTAATTGGTTTTGCTACTTAACGTGTTCCAATGCCTTTCAACTTTACCAAATCATCAAACATCGTAAAATTGGATCTACTTCGGGGTTTCATATCATTTGGAGGTCATCTAGGTCATGAACTGTAGGTAGATATCCTTAGGGGCATTATGGTCATTTTGCACCATTTCTTGGTTTACCCACTTATCCTTATCTAATGACTACTAAACTTCATATAGAACCTCAAAATGCTATAATATGCTCAGAATTAAAATTTTATAGGCAGCGAAGTTCATCTAGTGGGTTATTCTAATGTTACCTAATTACCAAGCAATTTGATAGGTTTAAGGTCTTAACTCGCGGTTCTTTGAGTTTTTCTTTCATCTAATCCTAGTTCGTACTTGGTGTTCATATGAAAATCCAAGTGATTCCTGCAAGTATTTCTTAACAAAAAGTCTAAGGTCGCTACTTACCTCGTTGTCGACATTCAGGACCTCTGTTCTTGAGCTTCCGGTACCCGATTTACCTCAACTTTCCTTTCACAGACTCCTTATTATGTCTACTTTCTGGAACCATAGAGTTTTTCACGAGAATCCGTCTGGAAGGGGGTTAAACTTGAGAAAAACTGAGGGAAGGTTGAGTTTTGGGTTGACATGGCCAGTTCAACTGAACCGGCCACGTCATCGTCTTCTTCCTCCAGACGGGGAGAAGATGCGTGCGACTGTTCGCGCCGCCGTCTGAAACTCGCCCTCCCCAGCTCCTATCACACTGTTTCTCCCCTCGATTCCTTCATAAAACTTAAAGAAGGTGTTACAAGGAAAAGCTAGGGATTGATTTTATACCTTCTCATCGGATTGTTGCCTAAGATATTTGCTTCCAAAGTTCGTCCAAAATATGATTTCTCGCCGGAGTAAAAACAAAGGATTTCTTATTGGGTAGCCGATTCTAGGGATTTTTAGGCTCGATTTCTTCACGAAACCTCTTCCTTATTGTTCCCTTAAGCTAAAGGCATGACTTTGGAGGAATGACTTTGAGTGTAGGACCTTAATTTTGAGAAATCACTCTCGGTCTGCAAGTTACCCGATGCCTCCGATTTATGATCTCTTGGCTATCTCGTTCTTTGACGTTTCAGCTCTTTATTCCTTCATCAAAGCTACTCATCTTCTTTTTCTGAAGCTAAAGGAATTCTTAATTTGAAGGAAAAGAGGCCGTAGATAGGAATTCGACACTTACCTCCAACTTGAGACCGAAACGGATTTTCTTCAATTGGGAACGTTCCTGAGATTATTTCTCTTTGCGGTCTTCTATGGAAACATTCCTTGTTGGGCAAAAACCTATTTGGGGTCGTCCTTGCTCGAAGAATACTTGTATATCCTTGGATTGGAATTTTGAGTTTTCCTTGAAGCTTTTTAATGGCGGATTAGATTGGGGGAATGGTTTCTAGGCACTTTCAGGACTCTATTCCTTCATAGAACTTGTGGGTAATGTTGTTTAGAAGCTATAGGAACCCGTTTGAAAGGAAATGGTTGAGAATTACTCTCGAATTTGGAAGAAACCTGAGAGTAGGAGACTAAAAATCTAAACACTTATTGCCAACAGCTAGGTGCTCGACCTTGCTCGATTCTTGTTCCAAACGATTGCCCCAACTACAGAATTTATAGGGAAAACTTAAACCAACATTGGGAGCTCCAGAATCGTCATGAATTGTCGGTTGGATTTTCTAGAAAATTCGTCAGAAATATCTATTCCGATCAGAGCCTCACCGACCTTGGTTTTGAATCCTAGCCGTTGGATGTGACGATCTGTGAGTTTTCTAGAATATATACAAGTTTGGAGGAGATCCAACAGCTGAGAGTCGACAGTCGAAGGATTTTGTGTAGAAGGCCCTGTGAAGGTTCTGATTTTTAGCAGAATGGCAAATCCGTAATTATCCTTAACTTCAAGGGTATTTTGGTAATTTTCCACTTTCCAAATATTTTATTATTAATTTCTCAAAAAATCCATAATTTTCCTAAAAATTCTTCATCTCTTGTTGGTCATTTTTCCGGCCTTGAACATCTTGAAATTCCTTCTAGATAAGGAATAAAAAATCTCGCAAGATCCTTGATAATTGGAAATATGACATTTTCGTCTCTTTCGCTTATGCTTTCATTCCAATCCTTCTCCAAAGGTCTTAAGTCCTTAAGATTACTCCTTAGGGTATAGAAATGACTTACTAAGTCTCGTTTCCTTGCTTAATCCTCATAATTTCTTTCCTTGGATCTTTTGGGTCGTGCATAGGTGGCTTTCCTTCACTTTTAGGGTGTTACAATACGTGAATAGATTACTCAAATTTGATTGGAAATTGTTTATGTATGCAGGTACAAGCAAACCATTGGGCACAAAAGGAAGCTATCTTAAAGGTATTTCATGCAGGACTTCAGATGATTGTAGGGATAATGTTTTTTGGATTGTAAATTAAACATCTGCTTCTGCTTCTGTCATGGCAAGAAGCATCCCTTCAACTTCAACTCCAACTCTCACAAGATGAGTAAGAACATTCATTTAGAAGACAACAAGGAGATCAAAGAAGTGCCTCTCAACAACTAATCAATATAATGAAGATGATCATAAAGAACTTGATCGAAGTGACCCTGTCTTTAGATTCTCATAATAAATAAACGATATTTTTGTTTAGTTCGTGTGCCTCTCAAGGTTTCGGGTCATAGTATATCATACGAATACAAGATACACTGACATGCTCATTCCACATGAAGCTATTTAATGCAACAAATTATTCATAACAACATACCATAAAGAATCATATACATGACAAAGACATCGCGAGTAAAAAATCGAGACTCGAATCTGTCTCAAACTCTATAACTCCATAGTTCATACACAGTCTCGTCTCGGGTGTGCAGTTAGTTTCTATTTAAAAAGATGAGTAGTGTGATATAGTAACAATGTTTAGAAAATGCTCAATTTTGAAGGACAAGGAAGAGAGTTATCTAAAAATTATTGTTATAATTATTTATATT
The DNA here is from genome assembly GCF_002738365.1 of Cucurbita moschata. NCBI lineage: Eukaryota > Viridiplantae > Streptophyta > Magnoliopsida > Cucurbitales > Cucurbitaceae > Cucurbita > Cucurbita moschata. The sequence goes on from NW_019268581.1 coordinate 933,083, forward strand.
ATGATTGCGATTATTATATTATGATGAGACGGTTTAGGTGAGATCTACCGTAGACCTAACCTTCAATTCCCTTATGGAATCTAGTCGGTCTAGGGATCATCTCTGCTCCTCTCTTCTTGAGAATTTATACATCCCTCATTATTATATGGACAACTATCACTCGAGTTCTGGTTTAGGTTTATCCTCAATAGAAAAATAAAGTAGAGCATCTAGAACCCAAGTGGAGAGCATGCGTGTGGAGTGTGTAGAAAAGTACAATGCATCCAAATCCATCGATAAATGAAATTAGAGCCAAAGCCAAAACATGATGTTTTAATCCATAAGACACAAAATCATATTTGCATACGTGCATTTCTCGACCTTAATAGTGGGGTCACTTCTTGAGTATTTTTAAATATTCATTCTATCATTAAAAAAAATTTACAGTAATGAAAAGGACATATAAACTGTTGTTGGCTTCTCCTATGGAGGCTATAGAAGGAAATCTTTTATGCTAAATCCAACATTTATTTATATTTTTCTATCTTTTTTAATTTCGTTTTACAAGAGTCACTATGGGGTCACCTCCTGAGTATTTTTCAATATTCATTCGACCATTAAAAATAAAGGTTTGAAATATTTGTTTAGAATCACATCCAAAATATAGGATCATTACCATCAAATTTTGAAAAATTCATTGGCTGATTATTGTAGGTTAGTCTTTTTAGTTATTCTCATTTGGGTTATCATACCATATTTTGGTTTCATAATACCTAATTTAGCCAATATTCCTCAATTATATAAAAATTTTGGGTACAAAATTGAAGACACAAAATTATCATCACCCAAAAATCTCTAAAATCCCTCCCAAACTCATGGACAAGAACATTTCTATCAAGTTCGCTTTTCTAGCTGCAATCATCTTGTTATTCACGGCGATCGATACAGGTTTAGAATATGTTGTAGTTATTAAAATTATATATCTTTTTTTTAAATGATTAAAATGATCTCAATTCATTACATGCATCCCTTTTGTGATCGTGTAGGTTAATTTTGTTCATCATAATATTTCTTCGTGTACTAAATTCAAAACATCCCATTTAATGTTGTATTTCTAATATCAAATATTAGTAAAGTAATTGAATGTCCCATAATGGGATGTACAACAATGAAACTCACGTCACCCCATCAAGCCATTTTACAATACAACATAATGGCAAACAAACTTAGTCTCAACTTGGCTTTCGTTGTTGCGATGATATTGCTCCTCGTCTCTTCTTTCGGTAATTGTCAATCTCATTTATTTTTCTTCTGTTTTGTTGTTCTTCATTTTAAAAGCCTATATTTCAATTTTATGATAATATTGAGGGAAATGTCGATAAAATAATTGTATGTCTAGATATTACGAATTGTATATATAACTTTATGTGTGTTTTTCATGGATTAGTTATATGTTGAGTGCGGATATAATATGTTGAAATGATTCGTGTTGATCTGTGGGGATAGTTTTCACTCTTAGAAACAAGAAGTAAGTAATGTGATCTTGTCAGAGTGGAATGTTGAGGCCATAAGATGATGAATCTGAATTTCGAATCTTGATCTAAATCTTTGTCGCGAGGCATTATAAATAAAGAGTTTCAATCATAGGAACTTTAAAATTAAGTGTGTTTTTCAGGAAGCAATTGTTTTTGGGTATCCTCCTAGAAAATTTCCTAAGAAGCATATGATTGAGATCAAATCATGTCGAAATGACCCATGTGAGTCTTTGGTGATATTCTTCACCTCTTAGAAACTAGGTGTCAGTAACTTGACCATGTCGCTAGGGTTGCATAGGAATGTCGGTGCCATCAAGTATCAACTTCAGATTATGAATCCTTATATGAATCCTATGCATGTGGTGTTATAAATGGTATTAGGCGACACCTCTCCTAGTAGATACAAACAACGTGTAAATTTCTTTTCAATGGCTCAATCACATGACCTAAAAAATTAAGCGTAATTTTCATTATGTTGGATGACTTCTAAGTATGTTAGTGAGAACAAAACATGTTGGTATGTCGGGACTCTTCCCTCTTAGAACCGAGGACTAGGTAACGTGAGCATGTTGCAGGAGAATGTCGGAGCCTTCAAATGCTAAGAATCATAGACATCGAGCTGAAATTTAGTACTCTTTGATTATACGTGACTAGATGGCTCAAATTTGATTGGAATTACGTATGTAGGTACAAGCAAACCATTTACGTATGTAGGTACAAGCAAACCATTAGGCACAAAAGGCAACTATCTTAAAGGTATTTCATGCAGGACGGCAGATGATTGCAGGGATAATGTGTTTTGTGATTGTAAATTAAACATCTGCTTTTGTCATGGCAAGATGCATCCCTTCAACTTTAACTCCAACTCTCACAAGATGAGTAAGAACATTCATTTAGAAGACAACAAGGAGATCAAAGAAGTGCCTCAAAACAACTAATCAATATAATGAAGATGATCATAAAGAACTTGATCGATGTGACTTTGTATTTAGATTCTCATAATAAATAAACGATATTTTTGTTTAGTTCGTGTGCCTCTCAAGGTTTCGGGTCATAGTATATCATACGAATGCAACATCCATTGACATGCTCGTTTCACATGAAACTATTTAATGGAACAAATTATTCATATAACAACATATCATAAAGACATATACACGACAAAGACATAATGAGTCAAAAATCGAGACTCGACTCTATCCCGAACTCTATAGCTCCATAGTTCATACACACTCTAGTCTAGGGTGTGCAGTTAGTTTCCATTTAAAAAGAAAGAGTAGCTTGATATAGTAGTAACCTTTAAAAAATGCTCAATTTAGAAGGACAAGAAAGATAGATTAAGAGAGAGAAAGAAAGTTATCTAAAAATTATTGTCATAATTATTTATATTATGATTAGGATTAGGATTATTATATTACGATGAGACGGTTCTATGATGAGACGGTTCAGGTGAGATCTATCATGGACATAACTTTCAACTCCCTTATGGAATCTAGTCGGTTTGGGGAACATCTTTGCTCCTCTCTTATAGAGAATATATACATCCCTCATTATTATATTTATGACAATCTCTCAAGCTTTGGTTTAGGTTCCTCAATAGAAAAAAAAATAAAATAGAGCATCTAGAACCCAAGCTGGGAGCATGTGCATGGGCAGTGTGTAGAAAAGTACAATGCAACCAAATCCACCAAAAAATGAAATTAGAGCCAAAGCCAAGACATGATGTTTTATGCCACTAGACACGAAATCATATTTGCATGTGTGCATTTCTCGACCCTAACATTGGGGCCACTTACTGATTATTTTTCAATATTCATTTTTGAAATAATAATAATAATAATAATTAAAAATACAATTACTCATACCTCTCTCCCATCCAATCTCTCACATCCGAGATACAAATAGAAAAAGAAAAACCAGAGATTTATTTGAGGAGAGAAAAAGGAAATCCCTCCTACAATCATTTAACGAAAAGAGATAAAAATTTATTGGTAAGATGTTTTTCTTTTAAATTAGCAAAACTTAACCGTGGACAGAATTAATGAAAAATGTGTTTAAATGAAATATATATTTTATGTTGACGTGACCCGTGGTTCTACACGTGTCATATATATCGATATGTGTTAATTATTTGTGGATTGATATGCTTATGATATGTTATGTATATGTTATAATATGTGAATTGTATGATAATACTTACGGTACGATGTGTTCAATGATGTGTGTGTGTGTTTACGAAATGATATGATTATGATACAAGATGTGAATGACGGATATATATATATATAGATGTTGTGATATGATATGAAATATGTTATGGTACAAGATATGTGATAAATTTACATGTTTATGATATCATATATTGTGATGCGATATATTATGGTATGAGATGTATATGATGAGATGTTATGTTAAAAGCATGAAACGTTATGTTATGTCTTTTAAATTGTATATACACAACATGATATGAATGACATGAAATATAATCTCGTTAGAATTATGTATGATATGAGAACTGAAAAATGAGAAATGATATGATATGAACGATATACGATATGTGAAATGATATGAAAAACGATATGATATGTATGGAACACTAGCGGGATTGTATTAAATGATAATGAAATGAAAAAATATTGGGACTTCATGCATTATGCTCATGCATTGGGGGATACTCTGATAAGATAAGGAATCAATACAAGGGGAATAAGATTCGGATTACCTTGTTGATCGAATATCTCAAGCAAAGAACACTTTGTTTGAGATTCGAATCACTCCAGAAGCAAGATCGATCATGTCTAGCTTCAATGATTCTTGTTGATCAAATATCTCAAGACAAGAACACTTGATTGAGATTCGAATCACTCCACAAGCAAGATTGATCATGTCGAGCTTGAATGATTCTACATGCAACCTAAACTACATAGAGTTGCAAAGAAACTTAGCCATTGGCTAAAGAAAAGCACAAATGCTTCTTTTGATATATCTTCTAAGTCTCCTTACAAATACAACATAGATGGCTTTATATAGCCTCAAAATGAAAGGCATTCCAAAAGTTGTAACATTCACACTTTATGGCCATAATTAGCCATTATGTAAATGTAACCGAAATTAAATAAAAAGTCTTAATAACTCTAAATTATAACCCACCCAAAATTTACAACAATCAAACTTTATTCTTCTTCAATGTAGCATGAAATGAAACATCTTTTGATAATTTTGACAATCTTTTCTTCACATCTTCATTGAAGCATATTGTATGATTGATGTCTCTTGGTTCATATCATTCTCCACTTCTTCAAGAGGATTCGTCCTCGAATCTATTTGTGAAACTTTGCTGCAAAAAATAAGGTATGGAAATACAAAGGACCTCACAACACTCTCTCACGTGTATACACTCAAGGAATTTTAGGCCACTCTGTTTGCACTCATTTACACAAATGACGCTCTCATTCTCACCTCTCAAAATTTTAAATAGAGCAAAGATTGAATTTTGAACTTTGGGTCGATTAAAAACTAAAAAGATGAAAAATAAATAAAAATCAAATTGAGAAGAAACGCAAAGGAAACATATATCCGATCTTGAGCCTGAAGCTCTGATACCAAATGATAAGATAAGGAATCAATACAAGGGGAATAAGATTCGGATTACCTTGTTGATCGAATATCTCAAGCAAAGAACACTTTGTTTGAGATTCGAATCACTCCAGAAGCAAGATCGATCATGTCTAGCTTCAATGATTCTTGTTGATCAAATATCTCAAGACAAGAACACTTGATTGAGATTCGAATCACTCCACAAGCAAGATTGATCATGTCGAGCTTGAATGATTCTACATGCAACCTAAACTACATAGAGTTGCAAAGAAACTTAGCCATTGGCTAAAGAAAAGCACAAATGCTTCTTTTGATATATCTTCTAAGTCTCCTTACAAATACAACATAGATGGCTTTATATAGCCTCAAAATGAAAGGCATTCCAAAAGTTGTAACATTCACACTTTATGGCCATAATTAGCCATTATGTAAATGTAACCGAAATTAAATAAAAAGTCTTAAAACACAATAACTCTAAATTATAACCCACCCAAAATTTACAACAATCAAACTTTATTCTTCTTCAATGTAGCATGAATTGAAACATCTTTTGATAATTTTGACAATCTTTTCTTCACATCTTCATTGAAGCATATTGTATGATTGATGTCTCTTGGTTCATATCATTCTCCACTTCTTCAAGAGGATTCGTCCTCGAATCTAATTTGTGAAACTTTGCTGCAAAAAATAAGGTATGGAAATACAAAGGACCTCACAACACTCTCTCACGGTATACACTCAAGGAATTTTAGGCCACTCTGTTTGCACTCATTTACACAAATGACGCTCTCATTCTCACCTCTCAAAATTTTAAATAGAGCAAAGATTGAATTTTAAACTTTGGGTCAATTAAAAACTAAAAAGATGAAAATAAATAAAAATTAAATTGAGAAGAAACGCAAAGGAAACATATATCCGATCTTGAGCCTGAAGCTCTGATACCAAATGATAAGATAAGGAATCAATACAAGGGGAATAAGATTCGGATTACCTTGTTGATCGAATATCTCAAGCAAAGAACACTTTGTTTGAGATTCGAATCACTCCAGAAGCAAGATCGATCATGTCTAGCTTCAATGATTCTTGTTGATCAAATATCTCAAGACAAGAACACTTGATTGAGATTCGAATCACTCCAGAAGCAAGATCGATCATGTCTAGCTTCAATGATTCTTGTTGATCAAATATCTCAAGACAAGAACACTTGATTGAGATTCGAATCACTCCACAAGCAAGATTGATCATGTCGAGCTTGAATGATTCTACATGCAACCTAAACTACATAGAGTTGCAAAGAAACTTAGCCATTGGCTAAAGAAAAGCACAAATGCTTCTTTTGATATATCTTCTAAGTCTCCTTACAAATACAACATAGATGGCTTTATATAGCCTCAAAATGAAAGGCATTCCAAAAGTTGTAACATTCACACTTTATGGCCATAATTAGCCATTATGTAAATGTAACCGAAATTAAATAAAAAGTCTTAATTACTCTAAATTATAACTCACCCAAAATTTACAACAATCAAACTTTATTCTTCTTCAATGTAGCATGAATTGAAACATCTTTTGATAATTTTGACAATCTTTTCTTCACATCTTCATTGAAGCATATTGTATGATTGATGTCTCTTGGTTCATATCATACTCCTATTCCATCACAAGGGTACGGACACATACACCACTAGACAGATGAAGTATTATTATGTTTTATATAATGCTGCCATGACGGTTACTAATTCTAATGGGTGTCCAGCATAAGGAGCTACCAGAGTAGGCTTGCCCGACAAGAAAAGGGGTCCAGCGGTGTACGAACTGTCTAATGAGCTTGTACTTGCACGTATGGGCTGTGTGTGGAGTATATGGCACACATCTAAGCTGCCCATTAGTATAGTATCGTGGGAAAAAAGACTGATATGATAGGTCCCGCCATTGCATTCGCATGTTTATTGCATAACCCCAATAGTGGGGTCACTTCCTGAGTATTTCTCAAAATACTCAAGCCACGTGTTACCTCTATTTTAGGTTAAGGCAAGACATTTTTGTACGGCTGACGACGACATTGTAATTCGAGACCATGGCACGTGCATGGGGTAGTTGTATTATTTTCTTAGACTTAGGCTAGAATATGATGCTTTTAATTTAAACGTTTATTTATTTTAATTATTCTTTTGTTGTGTCATTTTTAAAAGTGTTTTCAAAATACGTAAGAACATGGCTGTGTTTTAAAATGAAGATGTCGTCTTATGAAAGTTTAAATAAAGTATTTCGGCATTCAATGTTAATGATATATATATACAGTGACGACCTTAAATAAATTCATTGGTTGATTTATACATTAGTTTTTTTTTTTTTTTAATCTTCCCATTTCAGTTATCCTACCATATTTTGGTTTCATATTACCTAATTTGGAAAGCCAGCAAATATTCTCAATTATATAAGAGTTTGGTAGAATTATCAGCCCCAAAAAGCTCTAAAACCCCTCTATAGTCATGGACAAGAACATTTCTATCAAGTTCGCTTTCCTAGGTGGAATCATCTTGTTTTTCACCGTCTTCGATATAGGTATCTTGTAGTTATTAAAAAATGTACGAGTGTCTGAGGGTTGAGTCGGGTCGGGTCAGATTATGACATTTTCTAGACCGAACCCAATTATTTGCATTATAAATTTTTCAGCATAAACAACCCTTGTTATATAATGAATCCAACTAAACCCAACTCGACCATAAATTTTTTGGGATAGATAGTTTGTTCAGGTAGTTCGATTTATTTATTCAATTTTATTTTTTATTTTGATAAAAATAAAACATTAGTTTGTAAAATATATGTTTATTTATTTTCATACATTTGGTTACCATTTGCAATTCAATTTTGTGTATATTTTGTGAGCAAACATGTATATCTTAAAATTAAACGGAAGTTTGATTGTACAAAGATTCAAACTAATAAGTTTTAGGGTTATCAAAGAACGAACTCAGTAGAACTCAATTCAACATATGTTTTGAAAAATTACTTTTACCAGATCTCGTAGAAAATAAATAATTATGAAATAAAATAAATACGATTTTAAAATTAACAATAAATTTAAATTGTTTTGGTTCAATCTAGTTTTGGGGAACCCATAAACAACCTCAATCATAAAAGTTTTCATTTATTTGAATTTAGTCCAAATAAGTTCATAATTGAACTCGAACCAGATTGGTTCCGTCAATCCAATCTAGTTTCGGGAGAACCCTTAAACAGACTCAATGATAAAAGTTTTCAGTTATTTGAATTCAGTCCAAATAAGTTCATAACCTAACTCAAACTGAACAGGTTGGGTTGGGTTGATTGAATTTTTTGAGTCATTAGATTGATTTTGATATTAATTTGAGTATTACTTTGTTTTATGAACAGTGACAAGCAAACCATTGGGAATACAAGGAAGTCAAATTCATATTACGTGCAACACTGTCCAAGATTGCTTTAATCCTAAGGTTTGTGAGTGCAAATTTGGGCTGTGTTTTTGCGTACCTAAGAGCCCGCCGCCGCACTTCAGCTTCCACCATGACAACATCAGNTACGACCTTGTCTTAAATAAGCCTAAAACCAGAATATGATTTTAGGTCCCATTAGACATTGAAAGACTTACATGTGTGTATTTTTTTATCTTAACAATAGGGTCACTTATGGTGTTTTTTTAAATAGTCATTCTCTTCCTAACATTTTTCGGTTAAAAACATGATTCATAATTACTACTTTATATTAATTTAAATTTTATTGTCAAGTAAATATTTGAAATATTTCTATAAAGGCTCCCAGATTTCATGAAAACATTTGAAAACTCTCCTAATATGTATGGTGCATACCTTAAAATTAGAGTCGGTACACATTATTTACATTTTCATCCATGAATTTTTACTAATTACGATGTTTTGATTCGTAAGGTTAATATCTATAAATGTTTAAAAGAATTAAATAAATTTTGAAAATTTTATGAAAAAATTAATGTTATTTTTTTTATCTTTTGAGTTGTTCTGCTGGATCGGTCGTTCAAGACCTTTGGTCTCTATCCGGACCCGATGAATAAAATGGGAACACTTTTTATGGACTCGTTGAGAATGATTCTGATCTAGTTCATGACCCATTAGAAGTAGAAGGCGCTCTGTTTGGATTGGGATCCTCACGGACAAAAAAGATTGCAGTCAGTTTGATAGTGATTGAGTGACATTGCTTCTTCGGCCTGAACCTAGGAATCTATTCGATATGATACAAAATGGATCAGCATCATAATTATTTTAAATTAATTAACCAAAAGATAACGCTAAAGACCAAACTGAGAATTACTGACAACTAGGAGTAAAATGTAAAATATTCGAACCAATAACCAAATGAAAACTAAACTTCGTAGTATAATAAAAATGTAACTGTGGGATCTCACATCGGTTGAAGAAGGAAACGAAACATTCCTTATAATGTCATAGAAACTTCTCCCTAGCAGACACGTTTTAAAACCGTGAGGTTGAGAGCAATATGTAACGGCTCAAATTGGACAATATTTTTTAGCGGTTTGCTTGGACGGTTGTAACATATCAAAGAAGACAATTTTTGTTAACAGTAAGCTTGGACTATTGTAACAGATCAAAGCAGACAATATCTATTAGCGGTGGACTTGGGCTGTTGTAACCGGTCAACCCGAGAAATATTTCTTAGGGGTGAGATTAAAATGATATATATATATATTTTAATTCTTTCCATCCTTTGGAAGAAATAAAAACTTGATCCCAATTCATTACTTGCATCCCTTTTGTGGTCTTTACATTAAGTTGGTAAATGGTAACCTTAGTGTATTAAATTCATAACATCCCATTGAATGTTGTATTTCTAAAATTCATATTAGCAAATTAATTGAATATTGTCCCAAAGATTATACAATGGGATGGACAACAATGAAACGAACCTCATCCCATCAAACCATTTACAATACAACATAATCGCAANATAAAACTATGATAAAACCATGTATTTCAATATTATATATTAGATTAAATTGAAAAATTACTTTTCGATTATGATTTATGAGTTCGAGTTTGAGTATTGTGGATGAGCGATTGAGGTAGATGAAAGATGACTGCGTGAATTGCGTCGTTTTATAGAACGTTTTATAGGGCCGTTACGTATCATCGTCAGCCTCAAGGTTTTATGATGCATCTACTATGGAGAGGGTCTAGCCCTACTCCGACAAGTGCTTTGCGTCGTCTGGTGACTGGCTTTCGTACCATTTGTTATGGCCCAAAGCAGACAAAGTTGGGCTTGACTGTTACAAATGGTATCAGAGGCAAACACCAGGCGGTGTGTTAGCGAGGACGTTAGGCCTTCAAAGGGGTGGATTGTGAGATCCCACATTGGTTTGAGAGGGGAAACATTCCTTATAAGGGTGTGGAAACCTCTCACTAATAGACACATTTTAAAACCATGGGGCTGACGACAATACATATCAAGCCAAAGCAGACAATATCTCCTAGTGGAGGGCTTGGGTAGTTATACTTTAGTTGTCACATGTCTTGCCGGCTAATGTCTTTGCTGCCAAAAATCCAAATCTTTCAACGAAAAATAATAAATAAGGATGTTATGAGCATTCTTGATTAGCCACTTCATTATCAAGTCCTTACTTTGTGTTAGTAGGACCTACAAGTCGAGTCAAAGCTCTATGCTCTCTCTTTTTGTGTGGGATTATGTGCGGGAGAGAAAAGAATCTGTGGTGGCAGAGAACAGCAAGACTACAACTTAATTTTGACTTTTCACTCTATAAGATGAGCACAATTCATTAAACAAAACAACACAATACAATGAAAGTTATTAAAAGATCAGAATCAGTTCAATCTCCTCGCCCCTCTCACGCGCCACGACCTTGTCTATACCCGAAAACATAAAACAAATTGAAGTAGATGCATTTTAGTACACAAAAATACTGGAGTCATCACATGGTCGATGTTTTCACCTTCCTCACCAGTCCGGTACTACGACCTTGTCTTAAATAAGCCTAAAACCAGAATATGATTTTAGGTCCCATTAGACATTGAAAGACTTACATGTGTGTATTTTTTTATCTTAACAATAGGGTCACTTATGGTGTTTTTTTAAATAGTCATTCTCTTCCTAACATTTTTCGGTTAAAAACATGATTCATAATTACTACTTTATATTAATTTAAATTTTATTGTCAAGTAAATATTTGAAATATTTCTATAAAGGCTCCCAGATTTCATGAAAACATTTGAAAACTCTCCTAATATGTATGGTGCATACCTTAAAATTAGAGTCGGTACACATTATTTACATTTTCATCCATGAATTTTTACTAATTACGATGTTTTGATTCGTAAGGTTAATATCTATAAATGTTTAAAAGAATTAAATAAATTTTGAAAATTTTATGAAAAAATTAATGTTATTTTTTTTATCTTTTGAGTTGTTCTGCTGGATCGGTCGTTCAAGACCTTTGGTCTCTATCCGGACCCGATGAATAAAATGGGAACACTTTTTATGGACTCGTTGAGAATGATTCTGATCTAGTTCATGACCCATTAGAAGTAGAAGGCGCTCTGTTTGGATTGGGATCCTCACGGACAAAAAAGATTGCAGTCAGTTTGATAGTGATTGAGTGACATTGCTTCTTCGGCCTGAACCTAGGAATCTATTCGATATGATACAAAATGGATCAGCATCATAATTATTTTAAATTAATTAACCAAAAGATAACGCTAAAGACCAAACTGAGAATTACTGACAACTAGGAGTAAAATGTAAAATATTCGAACCAATAACCAAATGAAAACTAAACTTCGTAGTATAATAAAAATGTAACTGTGGGATCTCACATCGGTTGAAGAAGGAAACGAAACATTCCTTATAATGTCATAGAAACTTCTCCCTAGCAGACACGTTTTAAAACCGTGAGGTTGAGAGCAATATGTAACGGCTCAAATTGGACAATATTTTTTAGCGGTTTGCTTGGACGGTTGTAACATATCAAAGAAGACAATTTTTGTTAACAGTAAGCTTGGACTATTGTAACAGATCAAAGCAGACAATATCTATTAGCGGTGGACTTGGGCTGTTGTAACCGGTCAACCCGAGAAATATTTCTTAGGGGTGAGATTAAAATGATATATATATATATTTTAATTCTTTCCATCCTTTGGAAGAAATAAAAACTTGATCCCAATTCATTACTTGCATCCCTTTTGTGGTCTTTACATTAAGTTGGTAAATGGTAACCTTAGTGTATTAAATTCATAACATCCCATTGAATGTTGTATTTCTAAAATTCATATTAGCAAATTAATTGAATATTGTCCCAAAGATTATACAATGGGATGGACAACAATGAAACGAACCTCATCCCATCAAACCATTTACAATACAACATAATCGCAAACAAACTTCGTCTCAACTTGGCTTTCATTGTTGCGATGATATTGCTCCTCGGCTCTTCTTTTGGTAATTTTCAACCTTGTTTCTTTTTCTTCTTTTTTTTTTTTGGTTTTTTGATAACTCTCCAAAAGTAGAGTTATATCAAGTCTTTTTACAGTTAATTTTGCACTTATACTCAACATTTTCTAATTAATTGCTCCATTTATTCTAATTAGTATGCATGAGATAGCCAATTGTGGTTTAATATACAAAGAAGATTAATTTCCATAAATCGAGCTTAATTGTACACTTAATTGAGCTATTTGGTAAAAATTCTAGAACATTTATGTTGAACCATGATGTTATAGCAAATCTGGAACCAACACTGCTTGCAAATCTGGAAATAAATTGCAGACTTTGATGCTGAAACAATACGGAAAGCAAACTTTTCGAGGATGACCTGGAAATTTTAATCCACATCAGCAGTCCACGTGGATCATTGGCTACCAAATTAGAAACATCATAGGTGGACAATTTTATCGTTTCTCAGCCCTAAATTAGAAGAAACAAGCATTGTAAAAGGAAAAAAATACCTAAAACACTTGGGGGAGAGAAATTGGATTAAACAGCAGCAACAGAGGGGCCACACTTGGGGAGAGAAATCGGATTAGACAGCAGCAGCATCCGCTGCTGTGAAACCAGAGAAGAAAAAGAAAATCCTAATCCAGCAACTATTGACAGCATAAGGAAAAGGAGACCAACAAGGATTGATTAGGGCAAATAGGTGGATGTGAGAGCTCAAGGGAAGGGAACTTCAAGAACGACAACAACACGGGATCACTCTCTATTTCCTTATTCTCTTTTCTCATTCCATCAATTTTACATGATTGAGATGTGAATTCCTCTATTTAATTCAGTTTGTATGGAGAGCTTGTTAGATCAATATGACTAGCCTAGAAGGGGTGAATAGAGTTTCAACAATAATTTTGTTTTAATAACAATAAAACTTGATACCATGCAATAAAGAATAACAATAATTTAGAATTTAAATAGCAAAAGAAATTTAAATAGGAAAAGGGTTAGAAAATATAACACCTTAGTTTTATAGTGTTACGGTCAAACTCAACCTACTCCACTACCCAAGCGCCTCTTGGAAATTTGAATAAAACTTTCTGACTCTTTCCTTGGATCAGAGCCCGAGCCGAACCGCTACACCACTCCTTTTACGAGTGTGCGAGAAAACTCAATCCTTTCCACGGCTCAGGATCAAACTGGTACACCCCTCTTTTACGAGTTCAAGAGCAAACTCAATCATTTCAACGGTCTTATAGAAACACCACAACTCTCTGAAGTAATAGATTTACAATTTTCTCACAATACAATAGACATCTCTCTCAAGAATAAGATAAATAAGAAATAGAATTAGAAGCTTTGGAGAGAGCAACAATGGAGGATTTTAAACAAAAATTTTAGATCGAAACACACCACAACTCTCTGAAGTAATAGATTTCCAATTTTCTCGCAATACAATAGACATCTCTCTCAATCTCTCTCAAGAATAAGATAAACAAGAAATAGAATTGGAAGCTTTGGAGAGAGCAACAATGGAGGCTTTTAAACAAAAATTTTAGATCAAGAAAACTATGGAAATTGTGTATTGTGTTCTATGTGGTGTATGTTGTGTTCTGAAAAATATGAAAAGGTGATGAGAGAAATAGAATTGGAAGCATCTCTCTTCATCTTTCTCAAGAATAAGATAAACAAAAATAGAATTGGAAGCTTTGGAGAGAGCAACAATGGAGGCTTTTAAACATAATTTTAGATCGAGAAAACTATGAAAATTGTGTATTGTATTCTATGTTGTGTGTTGTGTTCTGAAAAATATGAAAAGGTGATGAGAGAAATAGAATTGGAAGCATCTCTCTTCATCTTTCTCAAGAATAAGATAAACAAAAATAGAATTGGAAGCTTTGGAGAGAGCAACAATGGAGGCTTTTAAACATAATTTTAGATCGAGAAAACTATGAAAATTGTGTATTGTATTCTATGTTGTGTGTTGTGTTCTGAAAAATATGAAAAGGTGATGAGAGAAATAGAATTGGAAGCATCTCTCTTCATCTTTCTCAAGAATAAGATAAACAAAAATAGAATTGGAAGCTTTGGAGAGAGCAACAATGGAGGCTTTTAAACAAAAATTTTAGATCGAGAAAACTATGAAAATTGTGTATTGTATTCTATGTTGTGTGTTGTGTTCTGAAAAATATGAAGAGGGGGTGAGAGAAATAGAATTGGAAGCTTTGGAGAGAGCAACACCACAACTCTCTGAAGTAATAGATTTACAATTTTCTCACAATACAATAGACATCTCTCTAAAGAATAAGATAAAAAAGAAATAGAATTGGAAGCTTTGGAGAGAGCAACAATAGAGGATTTTAAACAAAAATTTTAGATCGAGAAAACTATGAAAATTGTGTATTGTATACTATGTTGTGTGTTGTGTTCTTTAAAATATTAAGAGGTGATGAGAGAAATAGAATTGGAAGCTTTGGAGAGAGCAACACCACAACTCTCTGAAGTAATAGATTTACAATTTTCTCACAATACAATAGACATCCCTCTCAAGAATAAGATAAACAAGAAATAGAATTGGAAGCTTTGGAGAGAGCAACAATGGAGGCTTTTAAACAAAAATTTTAGATAGAGAGCAACAATGGAGGCTTTTAAACAAAAATTTTAGATCGAGAAAACTATGAAAATTGTGTATTGTATACTATGTTGTGTGTTGTGTTCTGAAAAATATGAAGAGGTGATGAGAGAAATAGAATTGGAAGCTTTGGAGAGAGCAACACCACAACTCTCTAAAGTAATCGATTTACAATTTTCTCACAATACAATAGACATCTCTCTCAAGAATAAGATAAACAAGAAATAGAATTGGAAGCTTTGGAGAAAGCAACAATGGAGGCTTTTAAACAAAAATTTTAGATCGAGAAAACTATGAAAATTGTGTATTGTATTCTATAATGTGTGTGTTGTGTTTTGAAAAATATGAAGAGGTGATGAGAGAAATAGAATTGGAAGCTTTGGAGAGAGCAACAATGGAGGATTTTAAACGAACATTTTTTATGGAGAAAACTATGGAAATTGTGTATTGTGTTTTACGTTGTGTGTTTTGTGTTATGAAAAATATGAAGTTGTGTATGTTGTGTCCTGAAAAATATGATGAGGTGATGAGTTTAAATAGTGATGAAGTTGAGAAAACTATGAAAATTGTGTATTGTGTTCTATGTTGTGTGTGTTCGGAATATGAAGAGGTAATGAGTTTAAATAGTGATGAAGTTGTAAAAATAGGAATTGTCACGGACCACTTATAAAAATAATATTTATTATTTTTAAATTTATGGTAAAAAATTATAGACCACATGTTTTTTTTTATATATATATATATATATATATATATATATTATTTTAAATGAATATTCAAAACATTTTAAATTTATTTTCATTATATATATAAATATATTTAAATGTAATAATATAATAAAAAAATATTAATAAAAACCACGTGGGTAACATTTAAAAAGTAATTAGAAAGTTTTATAAATCTAATTGAAATATTATAAATGTAATTTAAATAATTTTATAATTCAAGAAAACTAGTTTTCATTGAAATAGTAACGGAAAATTTTTATTTTAGATTAAAGCAATTAAAAATTTCACCATTTGTTACTCTACCAAAGTTATAATGTCATACTTTGATTGGTCCATGATGTCAATTTTGCCCGCTGGTCCATGATGTCAATTTTGTCACCACATCATCACGTCAACTATCTTGTTTTGAATTTGATTGGTCCATGATGTCAATTTTGCCGCCACACCATTACTTCGGGTATCTTGTTTTGACTGAAACTTCTCCATTTTATCTCTAATTTTAGTGACCAAAAAAGACGTTCGAATCGTTATTCCCAACCTTACACTGTAGACAAAATACTGAGAATTTTTAATGATGGAAGGTAGGTTTGTTATCATCCAAACATCAATTAATTAATTAATTAATTTGAGATTAAAGGCCAAAAAGCCAACCATCTCACCCTTTTTCATGATGACAAACCATTTCAAGAAAAATAGTATGAAATCCATAAAACCATAAAACTTAAAATAATGAACATGTCCAAATAATAATATCGTGATACCAATATCGATGCATCATCATAGTCATTTTAATATATCATCAGAAATTTGAAATTCACTCACATCCATAGTCTCCCCCTATATTAATGCTTCAATGAATTATGAAACATCACAACGAAGTGATTCATTAATTATAAAATAATAACAAGTGATTCATTAATTATAAAATAACAAACTTAAAGCATATTTTTCCTAATTTTCTCCCCTTTGTAATCATAAAAAATTTTCTCCCCTTTGTAATCATAAAAAAAGAACAATAAAAAATAATGAAAGAATGACATGCTCCCCTTAAAAACATGCCTTTAAATAAGATTATAAAATTCAAGATATATCACACTGAGTAATACCAAACTCAAATTCAAGATATATCACACCGAATAATACCAAGCTCAAGCCTATTTTTGCAAAAAAATTCTTCATTTAATGGCTTGGTAAAAATATTTGCTAATTGATTATTAGAGTTTACAAAATCAAGAATAATTTGTCCATTTTGCACTTGCTCTCTAATAAAATGATGTCTAATGTCCATATGTTTAGTTTTTTGGTTAGTGGTATCACAAAATGTAAGCACACTATCAAATTTTAATCCAAAATCACAAAGAGTTTGTTTCATACAAAGAATTTGAGCACAACAACTAGCACTGCAATATATTCCGCTTCCGCTTCTGTAGTAGATAAGGCAACCGAATTTTACTTTTACTAAACCAAGAAACTAATGAACTACCCAGAAATTGACAAGTTCCACTTGTACTTTTACGATCAAGTAAACTTCCCCCAAAATCCGCATCAGAATATCCTACCCATCTAAACCCAACATTTACAGGATACCACAATCCTAAATTGATAGTCACAAGCAAATATTTAAATATTCTTTTAAGGGCATGTAGACGAGATTCCATAGTACAAGATTGAAACCTAGCACAAGGACATACACTAAACATAATATAAGGTCTCCTAGCAGTCAAGTAAAGTAAAGATCCAATCATACCTCGATAAGATTTTATATCTACACATTTACCTTTTTCATCCTTCTCAAGCATGGTAGATGTGCTCATTGGAGTTTTTGCAATCTTACCTTCAATGAACTTGAACCTTTTGATTAAATCCTTGCTGTACTTCTCTTGATTTAGGAAGATACCATCTTTCAGTTGTTTGATTTGAAGTCCAAGAAAGAAACTGAGCTCTCCCATCGTACTCGTCTCAAACTCATTATGCATACATTTAGAAAATTCTTCGCATAAAGAAGGGTTAGTAGAATCAAATCCACATATATTTGCACTAATAGCATATCTTTTTCTTTAATTTTAATAAAGAGAGTAGTGTCGAGCTTACCCATTTTGAAATCATTCTCAATAAGAAAATTACTAAGTCTATCGTACCAAGCTCTTGGAGCTTGTTTTAAGCCCTAAAGAGCCTTTTTCAACTTATAGACATGACGTGTCAAGTCAAAATTTTCAAATCCAGGAGGTTGTTTTACATAAGAATGCACTTTTCACATTCATTTTGATATAATATAAAATTTTTGTAAGAAACAAATGCATGTAACATTCTAATAGCTTATAATCTAGCAACAGGTGCAAAAGTTTCTTTATAGTCTATACCTTCCTCCTGACAATAACCTTGAGCTACAAGTCTAGCTTTAGGCATTGCTTGCCTTCGGCAACCAAACATCACTTTTGTGGAATTCAATTTTGTTTGACCACACACGTCGCCTGTGCATGCATGTTCAATCGTGCGCAACACATTAACGTTGCTTCTCATTGTCATATCAGTTCCCAACAACACGATCCATGCATCATGATATGATGCATGACCATCTTAGTTTGCTCAAACACATACGTTGGGAACTGACCCATGTGTCAATCATCTCATTAGGACATTTCAAACATTCATCCATTTGGATTCTCTTGAGCATCAGACTCTCCCGTGTACATGCTAAACCATTTACGACATACTTTCTTGATAGCGGATGCATGATCCAACCTTCGACACATGGGTTGGAGAGCAATATTGGCACACCTATGCCATCTCTTACTTTCTTATTTCTTTCATCAAGCATAGAAAATGTTATCTATTTTAAGATTAAGATCCTCAGACATAAATCTTGACTTGGAAAAATATGCAAATAATGGCCACATTTTATAGGACAAGGGTAATGTGCCATTGCAACCATATCACAATCCTCACCCAAATCTTGTTAAACATGCCATAATCTAATAATCATGCCAAAAACTTGATGATGCAATATAAAATTTTCAAATGACTCACCGTGTCAAAGGAATCATCATTTTCAAATGACAATTGTAGTCGGTGGCATTTGTTGTTAGAAACCTTGACGATGTGAATCTAAGAACGATCATTAAGGACATATATTGTGTCTTCTTCTTCAATGATGGAAGGAGAAGACGCTAAACCAATTGAGGCGGCCTCTTGAAGAATCTTTTAAAAATCACCTACCGAAGATGTTTGGGCTAAAACTGCCAGTAGCCTAGACATTGAGTTGAGAAATTCAGTGTTTTTCCTTTGTGGCAGATCTTGTAAATGGCCATTGTTCGAAAGACATATCAAAACTATTTACTTTTCGTTAAAGGATCGTCATATCATTTCTGCCCTCATGTTTGATGTTCACATAGAGAACCTTAACATCTCATCAGATACTCACTTCATAGTAGTCATTTTCAGTATATTTTACAAGTTAAGCATTCAAATATCTCCGCCGCACCTCTTAGATCTTCTCCAAAAAGATTTACTATGCTCATAGAGGTAAATCTGGAGAAATCGTCAACCTGTTTCCAAAACCCTTTCATGGGATCAAATTACTAAGAATTCTACCTGGATCCTTAAATATGTGAGCCTTCAATCAAGAAAGACCCACAGTTTGCTCAAATCATCGAACGCGATGATGGAAAACGTAAAAGTAAAATTCAATGAAAATTAAATTTTCTTTCCAAAGGTAAAGATTCTTAAGCTTGAGATCTAGTACCTCAGGAATCTCGAGATCTCCATAAAAAATCAACATATCAAAGTCTATGCAAATAGAGTCGGTTGATTACAACAAAGAAGTAGTTTTAGTCGATTATGAGGGCAATCCCAGATCTCCAACTCAAACCGAATTGGATACTACATCTATCTTCAACCAGATCGATATTATCACAAATGAATTGTCCACTGATAAAGAATTCCTGAAAAAGGCATTACAACCTCGAAGGATATCCTAAATATCCAACATCAAAATAACTTCTCAAACAAGATTCTCTCAACCATTGCAAGACAAGTTAAGAAGATTGAAGAAAAAATTAAGGAAAAACGACAACAAAAGAAATAAAAAAAACTATTGCAAATATTAATGACGTGAGATTCCCAAAAGTTGAGGCAAGTTCTTTTGTTCATACCAGCTATTTTAGACAAAGTAATCAGTCTCGGCCCAACAGAAGAGACACTTGCTCTGATTGAAGAAAAGCTAAACAATCTCTCAATTTTTATAGAACCTTAAGTAATTAAACTCGCTTAAACTTTTAGTGTCATAATGAACCAGATGAGAATGACCTCAAAAATTTTAAAAATGATTTCTCGAAAGAAAAAAAGATGCCCAAAAAACTAGACCTCATCAACAAAATTGTTAAATTAGAGGACAAAGTCCAAAAAACTAGATGAAGAAAAATTGGTATCCTAAGCCCTCTCCCCGATGTTTCGTGCGAAGAAAAAACTCAAATGACTCAATCCACCTATGAAGGAACATGCATACATAAGTGGAATATAGATGGTCTATCCGGTCATCTAGTCATAAATGTAATCAACAAAATGTTGATGGGAGCTAGCGCCTATAGGGTTCAAGGTAAGTTTGACCACTCTATTGCTCAAATTGTAACTTTTGGTTTAACAGAAGTACTCAAGGATGGGTTGGAGAAGCATATCTTCGACAAAGAAAAGCAAAGGATACTCAACCATACTACTATAGAAAAAGAAGTACAAATATAAAAAGTGAAATTGGAATATCTAAGTTATGGAGAATGATATAAGTGTTGAATAGCCATTAATACCCTTTTATATATTGTCTTAAAGTTTGTCATAGGCGAACTAGAAATCCTTACTAAACGTTTGAGAAAATTCTTATGATTATAGGATGCGAAAAGTTAGCTACTTCTGATTTGGACTGAGTTTTGAGATTCTTTCCTCTTTGGGAGATTTGCATCTTCTATTCTAGCACAGGGAGAAATCCTCAGAGCAATCGAGCGAGGGAGAAATCCTCGAACTCCAAGAAGAATCTGATTCATATTCTAGCACAGAATACGAATCAGAACAAGAAGGAAAAAGGACGTGCGAAGGATGCATAAATGTCCTTACCAAGGATCAAGAAATTCTACTCGAAGTAGTAGAAAAAGTTCAAGACCCAGAAATTCAACAGAAGATTGCTCAACGACTTAAAGATGCCATGACAATCTCTAAGCCACCTGAAAGGGAAGAAAGAAATCCCTACAGAATCCAATCTGTTCTCCAAAGATTTGAAAAACCGAGGGAACTCACTACTCAAGATTTACAAAGAGAGATTAATAATCTCAAACAAGAGGTACAGGCGCTAAGATCTGAAACCAGGTCAGAATCTTATACGCTTCGTCAAGAAATTCTCAATCTTCAGGAAAGGTTGCTCGCACAAAAGGAAACGGCGCAACCAAACCTGGATGAAGAAGATTTTCAAAGTTCCTTCGTTGGAGCCATCACCACTTCTCAATTTCAAAAATGGTACGCTCTCGTTACCTTAAAAATTTTATGATTTCAAAATCACACTAAAGGCTCTCATAAATACTGGAGCCGATCAAAATTACATTCAAGAAGGCCTAATACCTACAAAGTATTTTGAAAAAACTACTGAGGGCCTTAGAGGTGCTAACAACAACAAACTCAAAATTAATTACAAACTATCAACAGTTCATGTTTGCAATGATGGAATTTGCTTCGTAAATTCCTTCCTTTTAGTAAAAGACTTAGGACAAGAACTAATCCTAGGTACTCCTTTCATTACTCAATTATATCCTTCTAGAATAACTGAAAGGGGTTAGAATCAAAAGACTTAGTAAAGAAGATAAAATTTAACTTTCTTTCCCCCATAAGGCTTAGCGAAATAAATAACCTTCAAAAGAATACAATTATTCAGTCAATAAATGTATTAAATTATAAAGAAAAAAAACAAATTTCCTTTTTGAAAGAAGAAATTTCATTCAAAAGAATAGAAGATCAAATTCAAAATAAGACTGTTCAGTCTAAAATCAAAACTTTACAAACTCAATTAGAAAGAGAAGTTTGTTCAAATATCCCAAATGCCTTTTGGAATAGGAAACAACACATAGTTGATCTTCCTTATATCAAAGCTTTCAAGGAGAAAAATATTCCTACGAAAGCCCGACCTATTCAGATGAATAAAGAATTACTAACATTCTACAAAGCATAAATTAATGATCTTTTGTAGAAAGGTCTTATTAGACCATCAAAAAGCCCCTGGTCATGTGCGGCTTTTTACGTCAACAACCAGGCAGAAAAAGAACGTGGAGTCCCGCGACTGGTAATTAACTACAAACCCTTAAATAAGGTTTTAGAATGGGTCAGATATCCAATTCCAAATAAATCAGATTTAATGCAAAGAATTTCAAATGCAAAAATATTTTCAAAATTTGACATGAAATCAGGATTTTGGCAAATTAAGATTTCAGAAAAAGATAAGTACAAAACGGCTTTCAATGTCCCTTTCGGACAATACGAATGGAAAGTTATGCCATTTTGGCTAAAAAACGCTCCATCCGAGTTTCAAAAGATTATGAATGATATTTTCAATCCTTTTCAAGACTTTTCAATTGCTTATATTGATGATGTTCTGATTTTTTCTCAAAACATCGATCAACACTTCAGTCAAAAGAAACGGTTTAGTTGTGTCTAAACCCAAAATTAAACTTTTTCAAACAAAAATCCGTTTTCTTGGATTTGAAATCCATTTGGGTCTAATTAAACCCATTCAAAGGTCCATTGAGTTTGCCTCAAACTTTCCGGACCAAATTACAAATAAAACCCAACTACAAAGATTTTTTGGATGTCTCAATTATGTGTCTGATTTCCTTCAAAATATCAGACCTATCTGCAAGCCACTTTTTGAAAGGCTCAAAAAGAATCCAAAGCCCTGGACTGAAGAACACACCAGAACAGTCCAAAAAATCAAATCCCTAGTCAAGTCAATTCCGTGTTTATCGCTGATAAACCTAAGGGCTAGTTTAATAGTGGAGACCGACGCATCCGATATTGGATATGGAGGAATCTTAAAACAGTCCCTTGACAAGAAAGAATCCATTGTCCGTTTCCATTCAGAAATATGGAATTCTACTAAAAAAAAATTATTCAACAGTAAAGAAAGAAATACTTTCAATAGTACTTTGTGTACAAAAATTTCAAAGTGATTTAATTAACAAAAGTTTTGTTATCAAAACCGACTCAAGGGCATCTAAATTTGTTTTAGAAAAAGATGTCAAGAATCTTGTGTCTAAACAAATTTTTGCTAGATGGCAAGCCATTTTATCTTGCTTCGACTTTCAAATTTTTCCTATAAAAGGGATCGAAAACCCCTTGGCAGATTACCTCTCAAGAGAGTTCTTACTCTCAAAGAAAAATTCTCCCTAACCAATCTCTATCTCACAGCAATGACCGGAAAGAAAGTGACGGAAAAAGGGAAGAAGCCCAATGCTTCTTCAAGCACACCTACTCCAATGACATCCGATAGCTGTGCAATGGATGCTGGTTTCACATTGGTGACCAGATCTAAGGCAAAGCTTTCTCAAAAACAGACGGAGGTTATCACTCCGACGAGGCCTTCAGCCTCTTCAACACGGCCATCTGTC
Source organism: Cucurbita moschata (assembly GCF_002738365.1). Taxonomy (NCBI): domain Eukaryota; kingdom Viridiplantae; phylum Streptophyta; class Magnoliopsida; order Cucurbitales; family Cucurbitaceae; genus Cucurbita; species Cucurbita moschata. The sequence continues at coordinate 956,658 of NW_019268581.1, forward strand.
GTAACTCCATCGAGACCCACTGTCTCTTCCACTTCAAAGGGACCTTCTGTCCCCTCGACCTACTCGGACGCGGTTGTTCCCGTTCGTTTTTCTCCAGTTCCTGAAATCAAAACCTATTTTCAAAAATCTGTGTCCATACCAGAAGCTCTGGTAGAACCAGAATACGACGACCCGAAAATCGGCGAAGTCGTTAAAAAAGCCTATCCATCGAGATTCTTTTATATCCCAGAAGATCTTCATAAAACCAGAAGGTTTTATGAATTCATTCTAGTCGACACAAAATCCGTCGAAATTACTCATATTCTGAGTCGCGATGATCCTTCGAAAATCGCGTATTCAAAATAAAATTTTTTTAAAGTCATGAATCCGACGTATTGGAATCAAGATCCATACACGGAAAAGACATTCTCAAAACCTTTTGTTCCTCATTCTTACTCATACAGAGACTATCAGATGGCATGGTTCAATGTCATTTGGTATCAAAATTATGAGCATTCATGGTTCATTCAATTCTGCCAGAATGCTCATAAAATTCATTACCCATTTTGGTTCATCAAATGGTGGAAAATCTTTGGATCAGCCAAAGATATATTTCCAGTTCCAATACAAGAATCGTTCCACTATTTCGTTCAAAATATATTCAAAATCCCATTTCCATTGACCATGCGCTTCTGCGTATATTTTCAAATTCCTTGGATTTTAACTTGGAATTTTCAAATTAAAGAGACCAAAGACCAAATAAAACAGGTCTTCAAAACTATCAAAATCAAATGGTGGGATAAATATACTTATACCCACGCAGACATCAAAGCGATAAAGATTTGGCTATCTGAGAATGGCCACCTTCAGGATTTATCCAAGAAGAAGACCTCCGAATTCCTTAATTCAAAGTCGAGGCTACTCGCAGCATTAGCCCAGACAACTTCGGAAGCTGATTTTCAAAAGCTTCTTCAAGAAGCCACATCAGTCGGTTCGACGTCTTCTCCTTCTATCATAGAAGAAGAAGATGAAGACACGATCTATGATCTCAATGATCCATTTTTGGATTCACAACCACCTTTGTAGATATCATCATCTCAATGACTGAATAGTCGTTAAACTAATTGTAAAAAAAAATAAATAAAATAAAATAAAATTTTCAAATCCGTGAATGGAATATGTTCCCTGACATATTCCATTCAATTTTCCTTCTTTTGGCATCTTGACTATTTTGGTTTTTCTCATTATTAACGTACTTTTTCTTATTTCATCATTTCATAAAGAAATTGATGAAATATTGATGAACATAGGAAAGAATGTAAATATATCTTTGTCCTTCTATGTAAAAACATGTATATTAATTAAGCTAGGATGATAGAGCTCATGTAAATCGTAAGGACTCAAGTCATTAAGCACTAATCTGGTATCAGAGCCTCTCAATTTTCGTGAGGGAAGAGGAGTTACTCGATCTTTAAGAGCGATGTCACAAAAACCAGGAGGAAGATATGAAAATTCTGAAGAATTTGGAGTATGTGATAGTTGAGCGAATAGCCCTTGTGTTCCAGGTGGTAAGACGCGGAGAGCGCAGTAAGGCCGTTGGCAAGCTTGGGTGCTTAGTCATATGAAAAATTCTGAAGAAAATCTTATCTACATCCTGACAACTTTATCAGAGACAAAACAAAGATTGACAACTTGTCAGCCGCACAGTGAAGGCTCACATGCCAATTATCAGTGTCGGTAAATTATTATCTTTTAAATTATTAGTTTACTTTATGTCTTTTAGGAAAACAGATCTTGCAGGGGCCCTGTCCTGCTAGATTCGATCTTATCTCTTAGTTAGCATTTTTTTTACGATCAAATGTGAAGTCTATAAAAGGACTTCATCAATGTAAAGAGAGCATCGATCGGCCGATAGCTCTCTCTGGAATATCAATTGAACAATTCAAAAAAAAAAAAATTTCAAATCCGTGAATTAAATATGTTCCCTGACATATTCCATTCAATTTTCCTTCTTTTGGCATCTTGACTATTTTGTCAGGTCACACATGCATTTCTCGGAGAGTGTCCTTTTCAGGTTGTGGGCTGTTGGGGAGTGATTTAGTGCTTGTTGGGGCACTCGTGCTGAACCTGAATCCAAAAGTCTATGATATGAACCAAGAGACATCAATCATACAATATGCTTCAATGAAGATGTGAAGAAAAGGTTGTCAAAATTATCAAAAGATGTTTCAATTCATGCAACATTGAAGAGAATAAAGTTTGATTGTTGTAAATTTTGGGTGGGTTATAATTTAGAGTTATTGTGTGTTAAGACTTTTTATTTAATTTCGGTTACATTTACATAATGGCTAATTATGGCCATAAAGTGTGAATGTTACAACTTTTAGAATGCCTTTAATAGTTTCATTTTGAGGCTATATAAAGCCATCTATGTTGTATTTGTAATAAGACTTGGAAAATATATCAAAAGAAGCATTTGTGCTTTTCTTTAGCCAATGGCTAAGTTTCTTTGCAATTCTATGTAGTTTAGATTGCATGTAGAATCATTCAAGCTCGACATGATCAATCTTGCTTGTGGAGTGATTCGAATCTCAAACAATATTCTTGCCTTGAGATATTCGATCAACAAGGAAATCCGAATCTTATTCCCCTTGTATTGATTCCTTATCTTATCATTTGGTATCAGAGCTTCAGGCTCAAGATCGGATATATGTTTCCTTTGCGTTTCTTCTCAATTTAATTTTTATTTATTTTCATCTTTCTAGTTTTTAATCGACCCAAAGTTCAAAATTCAATCTTTGCTCTATTTAAAATTTTGAGAGGTGAGAATGAGAGCTTCATTTGTGTAAATGAGTGCAAACAGAGTGGCCTAAAATTCCTTGAGTGTATACACGTGAGAGAGTGTTGTGAGGTCCTTTGTATTTCCATAACTTATTTCTTGCAGCAAAGTTTCACAAATAGATTCGAGGACGAATCCTCTTGAAGAAGTGGAGAATGATATGAACCAAGAGACATCAATCATACAATATGCTTCAATGAAGATGTGAAGAAAAGGTTGTCAAAATTATCAAAAGATGTTTCAATTCATGCAACATTGAAGAGAATAAAGTTTGATTGTTGTAAATTTTGGGTGGGTTATAATTTAGAGTTATTGTGTGTTAAGACTTTTTATTTAATTTCGGTTACATTTACATAATGGCTAATTATGGCCATAAAGTGTGAATGTTACAACTTTTAGAATGCCTTTAATAGTTTCATTTTGAGGCTATATAAAGCCATCTATGTTGTATTTGTAATAAGACTTAGAAGATATATCAAAAGAAGCATTTGTGCTTTTCTTTAGCCAATGGCTAAGTTTCTTTGCAACTCTATGTAGTTTAGATTGCATGTAGAATCATTCAAGCTCGACATGATCAATCTTGCTTGTGGAGTGATTCGAATCTCAAACAAGTGTTTGAGATATTTGATCAACAAGAATCATTGAAGCTAGACATGATCGATCTTGCTTCTGGAGTGATTCGAATCTCAAACAATATTCTTGCCTTGAGATATCCGATCAACAAGGAAATCCGAATCTTATTCCCCTTGTATTGATTCCTTATCTTATCAGTCTATCAGTTTTGTCTCTTTGACCTGTTTTCTACTTCTACTAGATCTTTGGCGCTCACTCAAAATGCTTTAAGGAAATAAAAAGTCATAAAATGCATTTATGTCTATCGCGAGATTTCTGATGCGAGGGTGGTTGCTCCCACGAGATCGCTAACTCTTTTTTTTTCCTTGTTGTTACCGTAAATGTAACCTAAATGTGAATAAAAATTTATAAAATACATTAGTGAGATCCACAAAAAAAAATTTGTAACTAGGATAAATAAAACTCATCTTCCTTAAGCTTATATTGCATGATTGGGATGTCTTGATTCGTATCATTCTCCACTTCTTCAAGAGGATTCATCATCGAATCTATTTGTAAAACTTTGCTGCAAAAGTAGGTTAAGAAAGTACAAAAGACCTCACAACACTTTATCACGTGAACACTCAACACTTTATTCACGTGTACACTCAAGGAATTGTTGGCCACTGTTTGCACTCATTTACACAAATTAAGCTCTCTGTAAGGACATGGCTGATGCGATGGCAGACGGGTAAATTTTTTTGCGAAATGAAATCTTTAGAATTTAAAATATAATTTACATCATACCAAAATAGTGTGCGCACATAAGTAATTTAAAATACAGCATAATAGTTAAAAGACAGAATAAGGAACAGACGCAAAACATTTTAAAATAAAAGGGTTGAGACGACAGGTGAGGTTAGTCTATGGCACCTGCTACAGAGTCCGCTCCCGACCTCGACCAGCTCCTTATTACCTGGAAAAAAAATGGAGAATAAGGAATGAGTACAAGACTCAGTAAGTAGCCTACTTGTAGGCTCTTAATCGTGTCCTTAATATGCTAGGTTATCACATTCTTTGTTCTTGCTTGTTCTTGATCTTGTTCTTGTGGTAAGTACTAGTTCTTGGTCATTTGTTCCTAGTTCTTGTCCTTAGAACTAGCATCTTGATCCATGTTCTAGTCCTTGATCTTTCTCTTATTCTTGGTCCTTTCTTGGTTCTTGTTCTATTATTGTTTCGTTCTCCAAGACACTCCCCCTTGGATTTACGGCACTAGAAATGTACCTGAGAATCCTGTGAACAAGGCTTCATGCGTTCTAAGCGACACAGCTTTAACCTATGTCAAAGGCTTCATGCGTTCCAAGCGACGTAGTCTTACCGCATCTTAGAGATATGGTATGCTTGACCTATGCCCAAGGTTTCATGCATTCCAAGCGGCATAGTCTAAAAACCTACATCCAAGGCTTCTTACGTTCCAAGCGATGTAGTCTTAAAAATGCATCAAGGGCTTGCCCTATAATACAGTTTGCTTAACCTATGCCCAAGGCTTCATGCATTCCAAGCGACATAGTTTGAAAACCTACATCAAGGACTTGCCCTATAATACAGTCTACTTAACCTATGCCCAAGGCTTCATGCGTTCCAAGCGACATAGTCTGAAAACCTACATCCAAGGCTTCTTACGTTCCAAGCGATGTAGCCTTAATACTGCATCATGGGCTTGCCCTATAATACAGTCTGCTTAACCTACGCTCAAGGCTTCATGCGTTCCAAGCAGCGTAGTCTAAGTGATAAACATGTTGTACCGTGGGAGGTCTTAGGAGGTTCTTGATTCGTGGCTAAGGTAACTTACTCTCTTCTTGTTCCTCCGTGACCTTATACTACACTCCTTGATAGACCATAAAGGTCACTTGCTCGGTGCATACTTGAACATGGCATCCTGCAAGTTTGCAGGGCATCTCTAATAGGTGAGGGAAACTTGAGGCATGACATCCTACAAAGGAAACATGGTGCAAGGCATCCCACCTAGAAGAGGAATTCTTGGGCATCGCTTGGTAGGAGGTCATGGGTCACTTTGGACATGATTAGAGTATTACCTAGCATTCTTGAGTTTCTGTTTCTGAGTTTGAGGACCTTGATCCATCGTCCTTAAGTGGTACCTAGCATTCTTCTTACTTGGGTAGTTGTAAAGCTTGTGTGTTGTTGTTCTTGGTTCTTAATCTTGTAAGTTTCTAAGGTCCTTAATTCCTTGAGACATAAGTTGTAATTTGTATTTGTAACTATATGAACCCATCTTGGTGTTCTAGAAGAGTCTGAAGTCTTGTGGTGTTTCCTTTAGGTGTTTCTTGGATCCTAACTTTGTTTAGGTTTCAAACTTACTCCAATCCACTTGAAACCTCAAACTTATCTTCATGTCCTTCATAATCGACCCTTAAGAAGTAGCAAATCATTCGGAGCACGTATAGACCTTGAAATCTCATAAGAAGTTCTAGGGACATTTTGGCCATTTCACCCCTAATTCTTGGTTTTGCTACTTAACGTGTTCCAATGCCTTTCAACTTTACCAAATCATCAAACATCATAAAATAGGATCTACTTCAGGGTTTCATAGAATTTGGAGGTCATCTAGGTCATGAACTGTAGGTAGATATCCTTAGGGGCATTATGGTCATTTTGCAACATTTCTTGGTTTACCCACTTATCCTTGTCTAATGACTACTAAACTTCATATAGAACCTCAAAATGCTATAATATGCTCAGAATTAAAATTTTATAAGCAGCGGAGTTCATCTAGTGAGTTATTCTAATGTTACCTAATTACTGAGCAATTTGAAAGGTTTAAGGTCTTAACTCGCAGTTCTTTGAATTTTTCTTTCATCTAATCCTAGTTCGTACTTGGTGTTTATATGAAAATCCAAGCGATTCCTGCAAGTACTTCTTAACAAAAAGTCCAAGGTGGCTACTTACCTCGTTGTCGACATTCAGGACCTCTGTTCTTGAGCTTCTGGTACCCGATTTACCTCAACTTTCCTTTCACAGACTCCTTATTGTGTCTACTTTCTAGAACCATAGAGTTTTTTACGAAAATCCGTCTGGAAGGGGGTTAAAATTGAGAAAAACCGAGGGAAGGTTGAGTTTTGGGTTGACATGGCCAGTTCAACTGAACTGGCCACGTCATCGTCTTCTTCCTTCAGACGGGGAGAAGACGCGTGCGACCGTTCGCGCCGCCGTCTGAAACTCGCCCTCCCCAGCTCCTATCACACTGTTTCTCCCCTCGATTCCTTCATAAAACTTAAAGAAGGTGTTACAAGGAAGAGCTAGGGATTGATTTTATACCTTCTCATCGGATTGTAGCCTAAGATATTTGCTTCCAAAGTTCGTCCAAAATATGATTTCTCGCCGGAGTAAAAACAGAGGATTTCTTATTGGGTAGCCGATTCTAGGGGTTTTTTAGGCTCGATTTCTTCACGAAACCTCTTCCTTATTGTTCCCTTAAGCTAAAGGAATGACTTTGAGTGTAGGACCTTAATTTTGAGAAATCACTCTCGGTCTGCAAGTTACCCGACGCCTCCGATTTACAATCTCTTAGGTATCTCGTTCTTTGACGTTTCAGCTCTTTATTCCTTCATCAAAGTTACTCATCTACTTTTTCTGAAGCTAAAGGAATCCTTAATTTGAAGGAAAAGTGGTCGTAGATAGGAATTCGACACTTACCTCGAACTTGAGCCCGAAACGGATTTTCTTCAATTGGGAACGTTCCTGAGATTATTTCTCTTTGCGGTCTTCTATGGAAACATTCCTTGTTGGTGCAAAAACCTATTGGGGTCGTTCTTGCTCGAAGAATACTTGTATATCCTTGGATTGGAATTTTGAGTTTTCCTCGAAGCTTTTTAATGGCGGATTGGATTGGGGGAATGGTTTTTAGGCACTTCCAGGACTCTATTCCTTCATACAACTTGTGGGTAATGTTGTTTAGAAGCTATAGGAACTAGTTTGAAAGGAAATGGTGGAGAATTGCTCTCGAATTTGGAAGAAACCTGAGAGTATGAACCCAAAATCTAAACACTTATTTCCAACAGCTAGGTGCTCGACCTTGCTCGATTCTTGTTCCAAACGATTGCCCCAACTACAGAATTTATAGGAAAAACTTAAACGAACATTGGGAGCTCCAGAATCGTCATGAATTGTCGGTTGGATTTTCTAGAAAATTCGTCGGAAATATCAACTCCGATCAGAGCCTCACCGATTTGGTTTTGAATCCTAGTCATTGGATGTGACGATCCGTGAGTTTTCTAGAATATATACAAGTTTGGAGGAGATCCAACAGCTGAGAGTCGACATTCGAAGGATTTTATGTAGAAGGCACTGTGAAGGTTCTGATTTTTTAGCAGAATGGCAAATCCGTAATTATCCTTAACTTCAAGGGTATTTTGGTAATTTGCCACTTTATGAATATTTTATTATTAATTTCTCGAAAAATCCATAATTTTCCTAAAAATTCTTATCTCTTGTTGGTCATTTTTCCGGTCTTGAAAATCTTGAAATTCCTTCTAGATAAGGAATTAAAAATCTCGCAAGATCCTTGATAATTGGAAAAATGACATTTTCGTCCCTTTCGCTTACGCTTTCATTCCAATCCTTCTCCAAAGGTCTTAAGTCCTTAAGATTACTCCTTAGGGTATTGAAATGACTTATTAAGTCTCATTTCTTTGCTTAATCCTCATAGTTTCTTTCCTTGGATCTTTTCGGTCGTGCATAGGTGGCTTTCCTTCACTTTTAGGGTGTTACAATACGTGACTAGATTACTCAAATTTGATTGGAAATTGTTTATGTATGTAGGTACAAGCAAACCATTGGGCACAAAAGGAAGCTATCTTAAAGGTATTTCATGCAGGACTTCAGATGATTGCAGGGATAATGTTTTTTGTGATTGTAAATTAAACATCTGCTTCTGTCATGGCAAGAAGCATCCCTTCAACTTCAACTCCAACTCTCACAAATGAGTAAGAACATTCATTTAGAAGACAACAAGGAGATCAAAGAAGTGCCTCTCAATAACTAATCAATATAATGAAGATGATCATAAAGAACTTGATCGATGTGACCTTGTATTTAGATTCTCATAATAAATAAACGATATTTTTGTTTAGTTCGTGTGCCTCTCAAGGTTTCGGGTCATAGTATATCATACGAATACAAGATACACTGACATGCTCGTTCCACATGAAGCTATTTAATGCAACAAATTATTCATAACAACATACAATAAAGAATCATATACATGACAAAGACATCGTGAGTCAAAAATCGAGACTCGAATCTTTCTCGAACTCTATAGCTCCATAGTTCATACACAGTCTCGTCTCGGGTGTGCAGTTAGTTTCTATTTAAAAAGATGAGTAGTGTGATATAGTAACAATGTTTAGAAAATGCTCAATTTTGAAGGACAAGAAAGAGAGTTATCTAAAAATTATTGTTATAATTATTTATATTATGATTGTGATTATTATATTATGATGAGACGGTTTAGTGAGATCTACCATAGACCTAACTTTCAATTCCCTTATGGAATCTAGTCGATCTAGAGATCATCTCTGCTCCTCTCTTCTTGAGAATTTATACATCCCTCATTATTATATGGACAACTATCTCTCGAGTTCTAGTTTAGGTTTATCCTCAATAGAAAAATAAAGTAGAGCATCTAGAACCCAAGTGGAGAGCATGCGTGTGGAGTGTGTAGAAAAGTACAATGCATCCAAATCCACCGATAAATGAAATTAGAGCCAAAGCCAAAACATGATGTTTTAATCCACAAGACACAAAATCATATTTGCATACGTGCATTTCTCGACCTTAATAGTGGGGTCACTTCTTGATTATTTTTAAATATTCATTCTATCATTAAAAAAAATTTACAGTAATGAAAAGGACATATAAACTGTTGTTGGCTTCTCCTATGGAGGCTATAGAAGGAAATCTTTTATGCTAAATCCAACATTTATTTATATTTTTCTATCTTTTTTAATTTCGTTTTACAAGAGTCACTGTGGGGTCACCTCCCGAGTATTTTTCAATATTCATTCTACCATTAAAAATAAAGGTTTGAAATATTTGTTTAGAATCACATCCAACATATAGGATCATTACCATCAAATTTTGAAAAATTCATTGGCTGATTATTGTACGTTAGTCTTTTTAGTTATTCCCATTTCGGTTATCATACCATATTTTGGTTTCGTATTACCTCATTTAGCAAATATTTCTCAATTATATAAATGTTTTGGGTACAAAATTGAAGACACAAAATTATCATCACCCAAAAATCTCTAAAATCTCTCCCAAAGTCATGGACAAGAACATTTCTATCAAGTTCGCTTTCCTAGCTGCAATCATCTTGTTATTCACCGCAATCGAGACAGGTTTAGAATATGTTGTAGTTATTAAAATTATATATATATTTTTTTAAATGATTAAAATGATCTCAATTCATTACATGCATCCCTTTTGTGATCTTGTAGGTTAATTTTGTTCATCATAATATTTCTTGTGTACTAAATTCATAACATCCCATTCAATGTTGTATTTCTAAAATCAAATATTAGTAAAGTAATTTAATGTCCCATGATGGGATGGACAACAATGAAACTCACCTCACCCCATCAACACCATTTTACAATACAACATAATGGCAAACAAACTTAGTCTCAACTTGGCTTTCGTTGTTGCGATGATATTGCTCCTCGTCTCTTCTTTCAGTAATTGTCAATCTCATTTATTTTTCTTCTGTTTTGTTGTTCTTCATTTTAAAAGCCTATATTTCAATTTTATGATAATATTGAGGGAAATGTCGATAAAATAATTATATGTCTAGATATTACGAATTGTATATATAACTTTATGTGTGTTTTTCATGGATTAGTTATATGTTGAGTGAGGATATAATATGTTGAAATGATTCGTGTTGATCTGTGGGGATAGTTTTCACTCTTAGAAACAAGGAGTAAGTAATGTAATCTTGTTAGAGTGGAATGTCTAGGCAATTAGATGTTGAATCTGAATTTCGAATCTTGATCTGAATCTTTGTCGCAAGGCATTACGAATTATATATATATATATATACATATATATATCATGAGTTTCAATTGTAGGAACTTTAAAATTAAGTGTGTTTTGCAGGAAGCAATTGTTTTTGGGTATCCTCCTAGAAAATTTCCTAAGAAGCATATGATTGAGATCAAATAACGTCGAAAAGACTCATGTATGTCTTTGGGGATATTCTTCACCTCTTAGAAACTAGGTGTCAGTAACTTGACCATGTCGCTAGGGTTGCATAGGAATGTTGGTGCCATCAAGTATCGACTTCAGATTATGAATCCTTATATGAATCCTATGCATGTGGTGTTATAAACGGTATTAGGCGATACCTCTCCTAGTAGATACAAACAACGTGTAAATTTCTTTTCAATGGCTCAATCAGATGACCTAAAAAGTTAAGCATAATTTTCATTATGTTGGAGGACTTCTAAGTATGTTAGGGAGAAGAAAACATGTTGGTATGTCGGGACTCTTCCCTCTTAGAACCGAGGACTAGGTAACGTGAGCATGTTGCAGGAGAATGTCGGAGCCTTCAAATGCTAAGAATCCTAGACATTGAGCTGAAATTTAGTACTCTTTGATTATACGTGACTAGATGGCTCAAATTTGATTGGAAATTTTTTACGTATGCAGGTACAAGCAAACCATTAGGCACAAAAGGCAACTATCTTAAAGGTATTTCATGCAAGACTGCAGATGATTGCAGGGATAATGTGTTTTGTGATTGTAAATTAAACATCTGCTTTTGTCATGGCAAGAAGCATCCCTTCAACTTCAACTCCAACTCTTACCAGATGAGTAAGAACATTCATTTAGAAGACAACAAGGAGATCAAAGAAGTGCCTCAAAACAACTCATCAATATAATGAAGATGATCATAAAGAACTTGATCAATGTGACCCTGTATTTAGATTCTCATAATAAATAAACGATATTTTTGTTTAGTTCGTGTTCCTCTCAAGGTTTCGGGTCATAGTATATCGTACGAATAAAAGATACATTGACATGCTCATTTCACATGAAGCTATTTAATGGAACAAATTATTCATAAAACAACATATCATAAAGAATCATATACACGACAAAGACATAATGAGTCAAAAATCGAGACTCGACTCTATCCCGAACTCTATAGCTTCCATAGTTCATACACACTCTGTCTAGGGTGTGCAGTTAGTTTCTATTTAAAAAGAAAGAGTAGCTTGATATAGTAGTAACCTTTAAAAAATGCTCAATTTAGAAGGACAAGAAAGAGAGATTAAGAGAGAGAAAGAGAGTTATCTAAAAATTATTGTCATAATTATTTATATTATGATTAGGATTACGATTATTATATTATGATGAGACGGTTCAGGTGAAATCTATCATGGACATAACTTTTACTTCCCTTATGGAATCTAGTCGGTTTGGGGAACATCTTTGCTCCTCTCTTATAGAGAGCATATACATCCCTCATTATTATATTTATGACTATCTCTCAAGCTTTGGTTTAAGTTCCTCAATAGAAAAAAAATAAAATAGAGCATCTAGAACTAAGCTGGGAGCATGTGCGTGGGCAGTGTGTAGAAAAGTACAATGCATCCAAATCCACCAAAAAATGAAATTAGAGCCAAAGCCAAGACATGATGTTTTATGCCACTAGACACGAAATCATATTTGCATGTGTGCATTTCTCGACCTTAACATTGGGGTCACTTACTGATTATTTTTCAATATTCATTCTATGATTTTGAAATAATAATAATAATAATTAAAAATACAATTACTCATACCTCTCTCCCATCTAATCTCTCACCTCCTGAGTTTGGAGATACAAACAGAAAAAGAAAAAACCCGAGATTTATTTAGGGAGAGAAAGAGGAAATCCCTCATACAATCATTTAACTGAAAGAGATAAAAATTTATTGGCATGATCTTTTTCTTTTAAATTAGCAAAACTTAATTGTGAACAGAATTAATGAAAAATGTGTTTAAATGAGATATATATTTTATGTTGACGTGACCCGTGGTTCTGCACGTGTCATATATATCGATATGTGTTAATTATTTGTGGATCGATATGCTTATAATATGTTATGTATATGTTATAATTTGTGAATTGTATGATAATATTTATGATACGATGTGTTCAATGATGTGTGTGTCTGTGTGTTTACGAAATGATATGATTGTGATACAAGATGTGAATGACGGATATATATATATAGAGAGAGAGAGAGATGTTGTGATATGATATGAAATATGTTATGGTACAAGATATGTGATAAATTTACATGTTTATGATATCATATATTGTGATGCGATATATTATGGTATGAGATGTGTATGATGAGATTTTATGTTAAACGCATGAAACATTATGTTATGTCTTTTAAATTGTATGTATACAACATGATATGAATGACATGAAATATAATCTCGTTAGAGTTATGTATGATATGAGAACTAAAAAATGAGAAATGATATGATATGAACGATATACGATATGTGAAATGATATGAAAAATGATATGATATGTATGGAACGCTAGCGGGATTGTATTAAATGATAATGAAATGAAAAAATATTGGGACTTCATGCATTATGCTCATGCATTGGGGGATACCCCTATTCCAGCACGAGGGTACGGACACATACACCACTAGACAGATGAAGTATTATTATGTTTTATATAATGCTGCCATGACGGTTACTGATTCTAATGGGTGTCCAACATAAGGAGCTACCAGAGTAGGCTTGCCCGACAAGAAAAGGGGTCCAGCGGTGTACGAATTGTCTAATGAGCTTGTACTTGCACGTATGGGCTGTGTGTAGAGTATATGGCACACATCTAAGCTGCCCATTAGTATAGTATCGTGGGAAAAAAGACTGATATGATAGGTCCCGCCATTGCATTCGCATGTTTATTGCATTTAACCCCAATAGTGGGGTCACTTCCTGAGTATTTCTCAAAATACTCAAGCCACGTGTTACCTCTATTTCAGGATAAGGCAAGACATTTCTGTACGGCTGACGACGACATTGTAATTCAAGACCATGGCACATGCATAGGGTAGTTGTATTATTTTCTTAGACTTAGGCTAGAATAGGATGCTTTTAATTTAAACGTTTATTTATTTTATTTATTCTATTGTTTTGTCGTTTTTAAAAGTGTTTTCAAAATACGTAAGAACATGGCTGTGTTTTAAAATGAAGATGTTGTCTTATGAAAGTTTAAATAAAGTATTTCCGCATTTAATGTTAATGATATATATACAGTGACGACCTTAAATAAATTCATTGGCTGATTTGTACATTAGTTTTTTTTTTTTTTTTTAAATCTTCTCATTTCAGGTATCCTACCATATTTTGGTTTCATATTACCTGATTTGGAAAGCCAGCAAATATTCTAAATTATATAAGAATTTGGGTAGAATTATCAGCCCAAAAAGCTCTAAAATCCTTCAAGTCAGGACAAGAACATTTCTATCAAGTTCGCTTTCCTAGGTGGAATCATCTTGTAGTTATTAAAAAATGTACGAGTGTTTGAGGGTTGAGTCGAGTCAGGTTAGATTATGATATTTTCTAGACCGAACCTAATTATTTGCATTATAAATTTTTCACCATAAACAACCCTTGTTATATAATGAATCCAACTAAACCCAACTCGACCATAAATTTTTTGGGATAGATAGTTGGTTCAGGTAGTTCGAGTTATTTATTCAATTTTTTTTTTATTTTGAAAAAAATAAAACATTAGTTTGTAAAATATATGTTTATTTATTTTCATACATTTGGTTACCATTTGCAATTCAATTTTGTGTATATTTTGTGAGCAAACATGTATATCTTAAAATTAAACGGAAGTTTGATTGTACAAAGATTAAAACTAATAAGTTTTAGGGTTACCAAAGAACGAACTCAGTAGAACTCAATCCAACATATGTTTTGAAAAATTACTTTTACCAGATCTCGTAGAAAATAAATAATTATGAAATAAAATAAATACGTATGTATAATTGTATTGTACACAAAAATGTATATTTTAAAATTAACAATAAATTTAAATTGTTTTGGTTCAATCTAGTTTTGGGGACCCATAAACAACCTCAATCATAAAAGTTTTCATTTATTTGAATTTAGTCCAAATAAGTTCATAATTGAACTCGAACCAGATTGGTTCGGTCAATCCAATCTAGTTTCGGGAGAACCCTTAAACAGACTCAATGATAAAAGTTTTCAGTTATTTGAATTCAGTCCAAATAAGTTCATAACCTAACTCGAACCGCACAGGTTGGGTTGGGTTGATCGAATTTTTTGAGTCTTTAGATTGATTTTGATATTAATTTGAGTATTACTTTGTTTGATGAACCGTGACAAGCAAACCATTGGGAATACAAGGAAGTCATATTCATATTACGTGCAACACTGTCCAAGATTGCTTTAATCCTAAGGTTTGTGAGTGTAAATTTGAGTTGTGTTTTTGCGTACCTAAGAGCCCGCCGCCGCACTTCAGCTTCCACCATGACAACATCAGCGATACCACTCAAAACTAAGAAGTGGCTCTCAACAACTATTCAATAAATACCATTATTTTCATCGCAATATGCTTTACACAAATGAATAAAACTATGATAAAACCATGTATTTCAATATTATTTATTATATTAAATTGAAAAATTACTTTTCGTTTATGATTTATGAGTTCGAGTTTGAGTATTGTGGATGAGCGATTGAGGTAGATGAGAGATGACTGCGTGAATTGCGTCATTTTATAGAACGTTTTATAGGGCCGTTACGTATCATCGTCAGCCTCAAAGTTTTATGACGCATCTACTATGGAGAGGGTCTAGCCCTACTCCGACAAGTGCTTTGCGTCATCTGGTGACTGGCTTTCGTACCATTTGTTATGACCCAAAGCAGATAAAGTTGAGCTTGGCTGTTACAAATGGTATCAGAGCCAAACACCAGGCGGTGTGTTAGCGAGGACGTTAGGCCCTCAAAGGGGTGGATTGTTAGATCCCACATCGGTTGGAGAGGGGAACAAAACATTCCTTATAAGGGTGTGGAAACCTCTCACTAATAGACACATTTTAAAACCATGAGGCTGACGACAATACATATCAAGCCAAAGCAGACAATATCTCCTAGTGGAGGGCTTGGGTAGATATACTTTAGTTGTCATATGTCTTGCACGCAAATGTCTTTGCTACCGAAAAATCCAAATCTTTCAACTAAAAACAATAAATAAGGATGTTATGAGCATTCTTGATTAGCCACTTCATTATCAAGTCCTTACTTTGTGTTAGTAGGACCTACAGGTCGAGTCAAAGCTCTATGCTCTTTCTTTTTGTGTGGGATTATGTGCGGGAGAGAAAAGAATCTGTGGTGGTAGCGAACAGCAAGACTACAATTTAATTTTGACTTTTCACTCTATAAGATGAGCACAATTCTTTAAACAAAACAATACAATACAATGAAAGTTATTAAAAGATCAGAATCAGTTCAATCTCCTCGTCCCTCTCACTCGCCACGACCTTGTCTATACCCGAAAACATAAAACAAATTGAAGTAGATGCATTTTAATACACAAAAATACTGGAGTCATCACATGGTCGATGTTTTCACCTTCCTCACCAGTCCGGTACTACGACCTTGTCTTAAATAAGCCTAAAACCAGAATATGATTTTAGGTCCCATTAGACATTGAAAGACATACATGTGTGTATTTTTTTATCTTAACAATAGGGTCACTTATGGTGTTTTTTTAAATAGTCATTCTCTTCCTAACATTTTTTTTCGGTTAAAAACATGATTCATAATTACTACTTTATATTAATTTAAATTTTATTGTCAAGTAAATATTTGAAATATTTCTATAAAGGCCCAAAGATTTCATGAAAACATTTGAAAACTCTCCTAATATGTATGTTGCATACCTAAAAATTAGAGTCGTTACACATTATTTACATTTTCATCCATGAATTTTTACTAATTACGATGTTTTGGTTCGTAAGGTTAATATCTATAAATGTTTAAAAGAATTAAATAAATTTTGAAAATTTTATGGAAAAATTAACGGTACTTTTTTATCTTTTGAGTTGTTCTGCTGGATCGGTCGTTCAAGACCTTTGGTCTCTATCCGGACCCGATGAATAAAATCGGGACACTTTTTATGGACTCGTTGAGAATGAGTCTGATCTAGTTCATGATCCATTAGAAGTAGAAGGCGCTCTGTTTGGATTGGGATCCTCACAGACAAAAAAGATTGCAGTCAGTTTGATAGTGATTGAGTGACATTGCTTCTTCGACCCGAACCTAGGAATCTCTTCGATATGATACAAAATGGATCAGCATCATAATTATTTTAAATTAATTAACCAAAAGATAACGCTAAAGATCAAACTGAGCATTACTGACAACTAGGAGTAAAATGTAAAATATTCGAACCAATAACCAAATGAAAACTAGACTTCAAAGTATAATAAAAATGTAACTGTGGGATCTCACATCGGTTGGAGAGGGGAACGAAACATTCCTTATAATGTCTTAGAAACTTCTCCCTAGCAAACACGTTTTAAAACCGTGAGGTTGAGAGCAATATGTAACGGCTCAAAACGGACAATATTTTTTAGCGGTTGGCTTGGACGGTTGTAATATATCAAAGAAGACAATTTTTGTTAACAGTAAGCCTTGACTATTGTAACAGAACAAAGCAGACAATATCTATTAGCGGTGGACTTGGGTTGTTGTAACTGGTCAACCCGAAAAATATTTCTTAGGGGTGAGATTAAAATGATATATATATATTTTTTAATTCTTTCCATCCTTTGGAAGAAATAAAAACTTGATCCCAATTCATTACTTGCATCCCTTTTGTGGTCTTTACATTAAGTTGGTAAATGGTAACCTTAGTGTATTAAATTCATACATCCTATTTAATGTTGTATTTCTAAAATTCATATTAGCAAATTAATTGAATATTGTCCCAAAGATTATACAATGGGATGGACAACAATGGAACGAACCTCATCCCATCAAACAATTTACAATACAACATAATCGCAAACAAACTTCGTCTCAACTTCACTTTCATTGTTGCGATGATATTGCTCCTCGGCTCTTCTTTTGGTAATTTTCAACCTTGTTTCTTTTTCTTCTTTTTTTTTTCGTTTTTTGATAACTCACCAAAAGTAGAGTTATATCAAGTCTTTTTACCGTTAATTTTGCACTTATACTGACCATTTTCTCATTAATTGCTCCACTTATTCTAATTAGTATACATGAGATAGCCAATTGTGGTTTAATATGAAAAGAAGATTAATTTCCATAAATCGAGCTTAATTGAGCTATTTGGTAAAATTCTAGAACATTTATGCTGAACCATGATGCTATAGCAAATCTGGAACCAACACTGCTTGCAAATCTGGAAATAAATTGCA
Organism: Cucurbita moschata; assembly: GCF_002738365.1. Taxonomy (NCBI): domain Eukaryota; kingdom Viridiplantae; phylum Streptophyta; class Magnoliopsida; order Cucurbitales; family Cucurbitaceae; genus Cucurbita; species Cucurbita moschata. The sequence goes on from NW_019268581.1 coordinate 974,544, forward strand.
AACTTTGATGCTGAAATAATACGGAAAGCAAACTTTTCGAGGATGACCTGGAAATTTTAATCCACATCAGCAGTCCACGTGGATCATTGGCTACCAAATTAAAAACATCGTAGGTGGACAATTTTATCGTTTCTCAGCCCTAAATTAGAAGAAACAAGCATTATAAAAGGAAAAGGATACCTAAAATAGGGAGGGGCCACACTTGGGGGAGAGAAATTGGATTAGACAGCAACAACGGAGGGGCCACACTTGGGGAGAGAAATCGGATTAGACAGCAGCAGCCTCCGCTGCTGTGAAACCAGAGAAGAAGAAGAAAATTCTAATCCAGCAACTATTGACAGCAGAAGGGAAAGGAGACCAACAAGGATTGATTAGGGCAAAGAGGTGGATGTGAGAACTCAAGGGAAGGGAACTTCCAGAACGACAACACGGGATAACTCTCTGTTTCCTTATTCTCTTTTCTCATTCCATCAATTTTACATGATTGAGATGTGAATTCCTTTGTTTAATTCAGTTTGTATGGAGAGCTTATTAGATCGATATGACTACCCTAGAAGGGGTGAATAGAGTTTCAACAATAATTTTTTTTTAATAACAATAAAACTTGATACCATGTCATAAAGATTAACAATAATTTAGAATTTAAATAGAAAAAGGAATTTAAATAGGAAAAGGGTTAGAAAATATAACACCTTAGTTTTATAGTGTTTCGGTCAAACTCGACCTACTCCACTACCCAAGCGCCTCTTGGGAATTTGAATAAAACTTTCTGACTCTTTCCTTGGATCAGAGCCCGAGCCGAACCGCTACACCACTCCTTTTACAAGTGCAAGAGAAAACTCAATTCTTTCCACGACTCAGGATCAAACTGGTACACCCCTCTTTTTACGAGTTCAAGAGCAAATTCAATCCTTTCCACAGCTCAGGATCAAACCGGTACAACTGTCTGAAATCTTATAGAAACACCCCAACTCTCTGAAGTAATAGATTTACAATTTTCTCACAATACAATAGACATCTCTCTCAAGAATAAGATAAACAAGAAATAGAATTTTGGAAGCTTTGGAGAGAGCAACAATGGAGGCTTTTAAACAAAAATTTTAGATCGAAACACACCACTAAGTAATAGATTTCCAATTTTCTCGCAATACAATAGGCATCTCTCTCAATCTCACTCAAGAATAAGATAAACAAGAAATAGAATTGGAAGCTTTGGAGAGAGCAACAATGGAGGCTTTTAAACAAAAATTTTAGATCGAGAAAACTATGAAAATTGTGTATTGTATTCTGTGAATGTTTGCTGAATCCACCACACCTAAATGGGGGTGAGAGTGCTCTTATTTATAATCATTTACAGAATACAGAAATATGGTAAATTACAAATAATATGGAAATAACAATAAAAGGAAAGAATAATAAATGAATACAATATATTTGCCTTTAATAAAAGGGCAAATATGGTAACCCGTAATGTAAGGCAAATATAGATATTTTCCTTATAATGAACGGTCAACTATCCTTAACACCCTCCCGCAAGCTGAGCGTCGGATTTGAACGAACGTGAAGCTTGGATCTGAAAAATTCAAAGAGAGGTCGAGAAATACTCTTTGTGAAGATGTCAGCAACTTGGAAATGAGAGGGTACATATTGTGTGCGAAGTTTGCCAGCGATAACAAGTTCTCGAAGGAAATGATAATCTAGTTCAATATGTTTGGCCCGCTTGTGAGAAACGGGATTAGAGCTCAAAAAAATAGCACTTTTGTTGTCACATAAAAGTAAGGGCTGCTGTGAAATAGGGACCTTGAGGTCATGCAAAAGATGCGTAACCCAAAGAAGTTCAGCAGTAGTTGTGGCAAGAGCACGATACTCAGATTCACAGCTGGAGCGTGAGACAGTAGGTTGCTTTTTGGCACTCCAAGAAACGAGATTGTTACCAAGATAAATAGAATAGCTGGATGTAGAACGACGAGTATCACTACAACCAGCCCAGTCAGCATCCGAATAAGCGACTAGCGTATTAGGAACAGTGGATGGACGAAAGGTAAGACTAAAGTGGAGTGTTCCTTTGACATAGTGAAGAATACGTTTGACAACAAGAAAGTGATCTGCAGTAGGGGCATGCAAGAATTGACTGACAGAATTGACAGCATAGGCAATATCTGGAAGCGTAATAGTCAAGTACTGAAGGGCGCCAACAAGAGATCTGTAGAGAGTAGGATCAGAGAAAGGAGGACCATCAGCAGTCAGGTGTTGAGAAACAACCATGGGAGTGTGAACTGGTTTGCTATCGAGCAACTGAGCACGAGTAAGAATATCTCGAGCATATTTTAACTGACTAATAAAGAGACCATCAAGAGTGGGTGAAGCTTCAAGACCAAGAAAGTAACTGAGAGAACCCAAATCTTTGGTAGCAAACTCAGAATGAAGCTTGCGAGTAAAGCTATCAATAAGAGATGAGTTGTTGCGTGTAACAATAATGTCATCAACATAAAGAAGCAAATAGATAAGGTTAGATTGCTGATGAAAGACAAAAAGAGACGTGTCAGCGCGACTGCAAGAAAATCCAAGTGTGAGAAGAAGTGAGCTAAAACGCTGAAACCAAGCACGAGGAGCTTGCTTTAAGCCATAGAGGGCTTTCTTTAATAGACAAACATGAGTGGAAAATCAAGGATCAATATACCCAGGAGGTTGTTCCATATGAACACGTTCAATAAGAGTTCCATTGAGAAAAGCATTCTTGACATCAAGTTGTCGAAGAGACCATTTATTTGTGACTGCAATAGAAAGCACAACACGGACAGTGGTAGCTTTGACAACCGGACTGAAAGTGTTAGTGTAGTCAAGACAAGGAACCTAAGTATAACCTTTGGCAACAAGACGAGCCTTGAAATGCTCGACGGATCCATCAGGCAAATATTTAATACAAAACACCCATTTAGAGCCCACGATGTTGGTGTTGGCAGAGCGAGGAACCAAAGTTCAAGTATCATTTTGTTGTAACGCTCGAATTTCTTCGTCCATGGTAGCCACCCAAGTAGGATTCTTAGCCGCAGATTTGAATCCTTTTGGCTCAGTGGATGCAAGAAGAGCAGAAAGAAGTCCAGATGAGTCCAAAATACCAAGGTTTGCTAGATGACGAGTCTTGAATATACCAGCTTTGGCTCGTGTGATCATAGGATGAGTGCCCAAAGAAGAAAAATCAACAGGAGGTTCAATAGAGGTCGAATTAGAAATCGAGGGTGGCAAAGTGGAACCTGCAAGGGAAGTATCAACCTGCACAGACTCATCTACAAGGTCAGAACAAATATCACACGGGGATGAACTAGATCGAGGAATGTGCGATGATGAAGTGGTAGGGGGGGTGAATCAATATGATGAAAATGTGGTTCCAAGAAATTTGAAATAGGAATAGAGGAAAGAGGTTGGGCCTGGGAGCTAGGGATAGTAGGAAAGTGAGTTTCATCAAATTGAGCATGGCAGGTGATATATAGCTTAGTGGTGGCGGGATCAAGACAACGGAACCCTTTATGAGCAGGACTATAACCCAAAAAAATACAAGGAATGCTGCGGGGAGAAAGCTTGTTAGGCATGTAATCACGCAAATAAGGATAAACACGACAACCAAAGGGATGAAAATTATCATAATGTGGAGTGTAGCCATAAAGGAGTTCAAAGGGTGACTTACCTCCAAGAAGTAGAGTAGGCAACCGGTTGATAATATAAGCTGCAGTGCTGAAGGCGTCAACCCAAAAATGAGGAGAAAGATGAGAGTAAAAGAGAAGTGCCAAGCCAGTCTCAGTCACATGACGATGTTTTCTCTCAGCACGACCATTTTGAGCAGGTGTATATGGACAAGAGAGTTGATGGTGGATGCCAGAATTACGTAAATGAGTTTTGAAACAAGTACTAGTAAATACGGTACAACCATCGCTTTGAAATACCTTGATACGAGAAGAATATTGATTTTCCACAAATTTTTGAAATTGAAGAAAAATATAAAAAAAATCATATTTAAATTTTAAAGGGTAAAACCAAGTGAATCGAGAATAATCATCAATAAAAATAACATAATAAATAAAACCCGAATTTGATTTGATGGGAGAAGGACCCCAAAGATCACAATGAATAAGATCTAACACATGAGACGACCTACGTTCATTGCGGGAATAAGGCAATCGATGACTTTTTGCAAGCTGACAAGTATTACATAATGATGGAGAAGGCAATAAAGACGTAAGAGAAAGATGATCTTTTCTATTTAAAAAAGAAATAACAGAGTGATTCACGTGACCTAGACGAGCATGCCATAAATCATATGAAGCACGTAAAGATTTGTTTCTAAGGGCTGAAATAAAAGCAGAGTTGCCGTGCTCTAGCACATATAGCCCTTCATCTCTTTTACCGGTTGCCACCACCCTTCCTGTTTGACGATTATGGACAGTAATAAGATTATTAGTAAATGTAACGGAGAGAGGAAAGTCGGACATTAATTTACTTATGGAAAGAAGATTTTTAGTGAGGTGAGGGACAACCAAGACATCTAATAAGTGAATATTTGGAAGAGGAGAAAGAGTACCGGTGTGGGTAATGGGTAGGGATGCACCGTTTTCTACGATCACAGAGTCCTTACCCGTGTAATTTTTAGACTGATCCAGAATAGATGGGTCGGCAGTCATATGGGTCGAAGCTCCAGTGTCCAGAAACCAATCAGCAACATCGGGTCCAGCGATAGAACATGACGTGTTAAAGGCTTCAGCAAGGTGAGCATGAGAAGAATCAGGTCGAACATACCGTTGGTTGCAGCAGTCAGCATAATGGCCCACTTTGCGGCATATTTGGCAGTGAGGTGGTCAACGACCCTGACTTGAGTCGGTTCGTCCTCGACTAGAAGAGTTGTTTTTGTGAGAATAAGAACGACCTCGCTGGTTGGTAAAGGAAGCAGGGTGGCTTCCATGGGTGCGACCACGATTAGTGGCTGTGAATGTTGTAGGAGTGAAGTCAGAGGACTCAAGGGAGCGCTGGAACAACTCAAAACTTTCAGCTTTAGAGACTAAATTTGCAAAATAGGGGTAGGGGTGAGAGCCATCTGAGCAGTAGAAAAAGCTGAAAATTCGATGCCGAGTCCACGAAGGAACCAGTGCACTTTATCAATGTCCTCGACGGGTTTGCCAATGGCATGAAGTTGGTCACAAATTTTTTTGAAGGCACGGGCATACTCAGCAACAGGTTTGGTGCCACGTTTCATCAACTGCAAGTCATCCTTGAGTCTTAGTTCACGAGCTTTCGACTGATGGCTGAACGTAGTTTCCAACGCAAGCCCAACATCACGTGCAGTAGAGAGACCAACGACAACAGCCATGGCTTCCTCAGTGAGAGAGGAGAGCAGGAGACAGAGAAGTCGTTGATCAGCTGCTCTCCATGCCAAATATTTGGGGTTGAGTGTTGAGGAGGTTTCTGGTTCAAAGCGAGGTGGTGGAATCATAGTTCTATCGACATAGCCCAGCATGTCTTGACTTTCAAGGAGAGGGAGAAGTTGGCTTTTCCAAAAAAGATAATTGGAGGAAGAAAGTTTGATGATGATCATATGGATTAGAGTATTGAAAGGAAGAAGATGATAAGAAGATTCAGAAGCCATAGAGAAGATAGAATCAGGGTTGTTAAACCAAAGGGGCTCTGATACCATGTGAATGTTTGTTGAATCCACCACACCTAAATGGAGGTGAGAGTGCTCTTATTTATAATCATTTAAAGAATATAGAAATATGATAAATTACAAATAATATGGAAATAGCAATAAAAGGAAAGAATAATAAATGAATACAATATATTTGCCTTTAATAAAAGGGCAAATATGGTAACCCGTAATGTAAGGCAAATATAGATATTTGCCTTATAATAAACGGTCAACTATCCTTAACATATTCTATGTTATGTGTTGTGTTCTGAAAAATATGAAGAGATGATGAGAGAAATAGAATTGGAAGCTTTGGAGAGAGCAACACCACAACTCTCTGAAGTAATAGATTTACAATTTTCTCACAATACAATAGACATCTCTCTCAAGAATAAGATAAACAAGAAATAGAATTGGAAGCTTTGGAGAGAGCAACAATGGAGGCTTTTAAACAAAAATTGTAGATCGAGAATACTATGAAAATTGTGTATTGTATTCTATGTTGTGTGTGTTGTGTTCTGAAAAATATGAAGAGGTGATGAGTTTTGATGAAGTTGTAAAAATAGGAATTGATACGGACCACTAAAACGTGAAGACATAAAAATAATATTTATTTATTTTTAAATTTATCGTAAAAAATTATAGACCACATGTTTTATATATATATATATATATATATATATATATATATATATATATATATATTATTTTAAATGAATATTCAAAAAAATTTAAATTCATTTTCATTATTATATATATATATATATATATATATAAATATATTTAAATGTAATAATATAATAAAAAAATATTAATGAAAACCACGTGGGTAACAATTAAAAAGTAATTAGAAAGTTTTATAAATCTAATTGAAATATTATAAATGTAATTTAAATAATTTTATAATTCAAAAAAACTAGTTTTCATTGAAATAGTAACCGAAAACTTTTATTTTAGATTAAAGCAATCGAAAATTTCACCATTTGTTACTCTACCAAAGTTATAAATGTCATACTTCGATTGGTCTAATGTCATACTTTTATTTTATAAATGTCAATTTTGCCCGCTGGTCCTTGATGTCAATTTTGTCACCACATCCTCACGTCAACTATCTTGTTTTGAATTTGATTGGTCCATGATGTCAATTTTGCCGCCACATCATCACGTCGGGTATCTTGTTTTGACTGAAACTTCTCCGTTTTATCTCTAATTTGAGTGAACCAAAAAAGACGTTCAAATCGTTATTCCCAACCTTACACTGTAGACAAAATACTGAGACTTGATAATAATTGACGGAAGGTTTGTTATCATCCAAACATCAATTAATTAATTTGAAATTAAAGGCCAAAAAGCCAATCATCTCACCCTTTCTCATGATGACAAACCATTTCAAGAAAAATAGTATGAAATCCATAAAACCATAAAACTTAAAATAATGAACATGTCCAAATAATAATATCGTGATACCAATATCGATGCATCATCATAGTCATTTTAATATATCATTAAAAATTTGAAATTCACTCACATCCATATTCTCCTCCTATATTAATGCTTCAATGACTTATGAAACATCACAACAACGAAGTGATTCATTAAAAAATTCAAGATATATCACACTGAGTAATACCAAACTCAAATTCAAGATATATCACACCGAATAATACCAAGCTCAAGCCTATTTTTGCAAAAAAAATTCTTCATTTAACGGCTTGGTAAAAATATCTGCTAATTGATTATTAGAGTTTACAAAATCAAGAATAATATGTTCATTTTGCACTTGCTCTTTAATAAAATGATGTCTAATGTCCATATGTTTAGTTATAGAATGCTAAACAAGTTTTTTGGTTAAATTAATAACACTAGTGTTATCACAAAATATAAGCACACTATCAAATTTTAATCCAAAATCACAAAGAGTTTGTTTCATCCAAAGAATTTGAGCACAACAACTAGCAACCGCAATATATTCCGCTTCTGTAGTAGATAAGGCAACCAAATTTTACTTTTTACTAATCCAAGAAACTAATGAACTACCCAGAAATTGACAAGTTCCACTAGTACTTTTACGATCCAGTAAACTTCTCCCAAAATCCGCATCAGAATATCCTACCCATCTAAACCCAACATTTCTAAGATACCGCAATCCTAAATTGATAGTCCCAAGCAAATATTTAAATATTCTTTTAAGGGCATGTAGATGAGATTCTTTAGGACAAGATTGAAACCTAGCACAAGGACATACACTAAACATAATATCAGGTCTCCTAGCAGTCAAGTAAAGTAAAGTAAAGATCCAACATACCTTGATAAGATTTTATATCTACACATTTACCTTTTTCATCCTTATCAAGCTTGGTAGATGTGCTCATTGGAGTTTTTGCAATCTTACCTTCATTGAACTTGAACCTTTTGAGTAAATCCTTGATGTACTTCTCTTGATTTAGGAAGATGCCATCTTTCAGTTGTTTGATTTGAAGTCCAAGAAAGAAACTGAGCTCTCTCATCGTACTCGTCTCAAACTCATTATGCATACATTTAGAAAATTCTTCGCATAAAGAAGGGTTAGTAGAATCAAATATAATATTGTCCACATATATTTGCACTAATAGCATATCTTTTTCTTTAATTTTAATAAAGAGAGTAGTGTCGAGCTTACCCATTTTGAAATCATTCTCAATAAGAAAATTACTAAGTCTATCGTACCAAGCTCTTGGAGCTTGTTTTAAGCCCTAAAGAGCCTTTTTCAACTTATAGACATGACGTGTAAAGTCAAAATTTTTAAATCGAGGAGGTTGTTTTACATGAACTTTCTCCGTAATATAACCATTTAAGAATGCACTTTTCACATTCATTTTGATATAATATAAAAATTTTGTAAGAAGCAAATGCATGTAACATTCTAATAGCTTATAATCTTGCAACGGGTGCAAAAGTTTCTTCATAGTCTATACCTTTCTCCTGACAATAATCTTGAGCTACAAGTCTAGCTTTAGGCATTGCTTGCCTTCGGCAACCAAACATCACTTTTGTGGAATTCAATTTTGTTTGACCACACACGTCGCCTGCGCATGCATGTTCAATCAAACAACGTTGCTTCTCATTGTCATATCAGTTCCCAACAACACGATCCATGCATAATGATATGATGCATGACCATCTTAGTTTGCTCAAACACATACGTTGGGAACTGACCCATGTGTCAATCAACTCATTAGGACATTTCAAACATTCATCCATCTGGATTCTCTTGAGCATCAGACTCTCCCGTGTACATGCTAAACCATTTACGACATACTTTCTTGATAGCGGGTGCATGATCCAACCTTCGACCCATGGGTTGGGGAGCAATATTGGCACACCTATACCATCTCTTACTTTCTTGTTTCTTTCATCAAGCATAGAAAATGTTATCTATTTTAAGATTAAGATCAATCATTAGCTCAGGCATAAATCTTGACTTGGAAAAATATGCAAATGAGGGCCACATTTTATGGGACAAGGGTAATGCGCCATTGCAACCATATCACAATCCTCACCCAAATCTTGTTAAACATGTCATAATCTAATAATCATGCCAAAAGTTTGATGATGGAATATAAAATTTTCAAATGACTCACCGTGTCAAAGGAATCATCATTTTCAAATGACAATTGTGGTCGGTGGCGTTTGTTGTTAAAAACCTTGAGGATGTGAATCTAAGAACGATCATTAAGGACATATATTGTGTCTTCTTCTTCAATGATGGAAGGAGAAGACGCTAAACCTATTAAGGCGGCCTCTTGAAGAATCTTTTAAAAATCACCTATCGAAGATGTCTGGGCTAAAACTGCTAGTAGCCTAGACATTGAGTTGACAAATTAAGTGTTTTTCTTTTGTGACAGATCTTGTAAATGACCATTGTTCGAAAGACATATCAAAACTATTTACTTTTCGTTAAAGGATCATCATATCATTTCTGCCCTCATGTTTGATGTTCACATAGAGAACCTTAACATCTCATCAGATACTCACTTCATAGTAGTCATTTTCAGTATATTTTACAAGTTAAGCATTCAAATATCTCCCCCACAACTCTTAGATCTTCTCCAAAAAGATTTACTATGCTCATAGAGGTAAATCTGGAGAAATCGTCAACCTGCTTCCAAAACCCTTTCATGGGATCAAATTACTAAGAATTCTACCTGGATCCTTAAATATGTGAGCCTTCCAATCAAGAAAGACCCACAGTTTGCTCAAATCATCGAACATGATGATGGAATCCTAAGCCCTCTTTCCCCGATCTGAGATATGTAACGGTGGGATCTCACATCGGTTGGAGAGGGGAACGAAACATTCCTTATAATGTCTTAGAAACTTCGTCTCAACTTGGCTTTCATTGTTGCGATGATATTGTTCCTCGGCTCTTCTTTTGGTAATTTTCAACCTTGTTTCTTTTTCTTCTTTTTTTTTTCGATTTTTTGATAACTCTCTAAAAGTAGAGTTATATCAAGTCTTTTTACCGTTAATTTTGCACTTATACTCACCATTTTCTCATTAATTGCTCCATTTATTCTAATTAGTAAACATGAGATAGCCCATTGTAGTTTAATATGAAAAGAAGATTAATTTCCATAAATCGAGCTTAATTGTACACTTAATTGAGCTATTTGGTAAAATTCTAGAAAATTTATGCTGAACCATGATGCTATAGCAAATCTGGAACCAACACTGCTTGCAAATCTGGAAATAAATTGCAGACTTTGATGCTGAAACAATACGGAAAACAAACTTTTTGAGGATGACCTGGAAATTTTAATCCACATCAGCAGTCCACGTGGATCATTGGCTACCAAATTATAAACATCGTAGGAGGACAATTTTATCGTTTCTCAGCCCTAAATTAGAAGAAACAAGCATTATAAAAGGAAAAGGATACCTAAAATAGAGAGGGGCCACACTTGTGGGAGAGAAATTGGATTAGACAACAGCAACGGAGGGGCCACACTTGGGGAGAGAAATCGGATTAGACAGCAGTAGCCTCCGCTGCTGTGAAACCAGAGAAGAAGAAGAAAATACTAATCCAGCAACTATTGACAGCAGAAGGAAAAGGAGACCAACAAGGATTGATTAGGGCAAAGAGGTGGATGTGAGAGCTCAAGGGAAGGGAACTTCCAGAACGACAACAAAACGGGATAACTCTCTATTTCCTTATTCTCTTTTCTCATTTCATCAATTTTACATGATTGAGATGTGAATTCCTCTGTTTAATTCAGTTTGTATGGAGAACTTGTTAGATCGATATGACTACCCAGAAGGGGTGAATAGAGTTTCAACAATAATTTTTTTTTTAATAACAATAAAACTTGATACCATGCAATAAAAATTAACAATAATTTAGAATTTAAATAGAAAAAAGAATTTAATTAGGAAAAGGGTTAGAAAATATAACACCTTAGTTTTATTGTGTTTCGGTCAAACTCGACCTACTCCACTACCCAAGCACCTCTTGGGAATTTGAATAAAACTTTCTGACTCTTTCCTTGGATCAGAGCCCGAGTCGAACCGCTACACCACTCCTTTTACGAGTGCAAGAGAAAACTCAATCCTTTCCACGGCTCAAGATCAAACTGGTACACCCCTCTCTTTACAAGTTCAAGAGCAAACTCAATCCTTTCCACGGCTCAGGATGAAACTCGTACAATTGTCTGAAATCTTATAGAAACACCACAACTCTCTGAAGTAATAGATTTACAATTTTCTCACAATACAATAGACATCTCTCTCAAGAATAAGATAAACAAGAAATAGAATTGGAAGCTTTTTTTCTCACAATACAATAGACATCTCTCTCAAGAATAAGATAAACAAGAAATAGAATTGGAAGCTTTGGAGAGAGCAACAATGAAGGCTTTTAAACAAAATTTTTAGATCGAAACACACCACAACTCTCTGAAGTAATAGATTTCCAATTTTCTCGCAATACAATAGACATCTCTCTCAATCTCTCTCATGAATAAGATAAACAAGAAATAGAATTGTAAGCTTTGGAGAGAGCAACAATGGAGGCTTTTAAACAAAAATTTTAGATCAAAACACACCACAACTCTCTGACGTAATAGATTTCCAATTTTCTCGCCATACAATAGATATCTCTCTCAATCTCTCTCAAGAATAAGATAAACAAGAAATAGAATTGGAAGCTTTGGAGAGAGTAACAATGGAGGCTTTTAAACAAAAATTTTAGATCAAGAAAACTATGGAAATTGTGTATTGTGTTCTATGTTGTGTATGTTGTGTTATGAAAAATATGAAAAGGTGATGAGAGAAATAGAATTGGAAGCATCTCTCTCCATTTCTCTCAAGAATAAGATAAACAAGAAATAGAATTGGAAGCTTTGGAGAGAGCAACAATGGAGGCTTTTAAACAAAAATTTTAGATCGAGAAAACTATGAAAATTGTGTATTGTATTCTATGTTGTGTGTTGTGTTCTGAAAAATATGAAGAGGTGATGAGAGAAATAGAATTGGAAGCTTTGAAGAGAGCAACACCACAACTCTCTGAAGTAATAGATTTACAATTTTCTCACAATACAATAGACATCTCTCTCAAGAATAAGATAAACAAGAAATAGAATTGGAAGCTTTAGAGAGAGCAACAATGAAGGCTTTTAAACAAAAATTTTAGATCAAGAAAACTATGGAAATTGTGTATTGTGTTCTATGTTGTGTATGTTGTGTTATGAAAAATATGAAAAGGTGATGAGAGAAATAGAATTGGAAGCATCTCTCTCCATTTCTCTCAAGAATAAGATAAACAAGAAATAGAATTGGAAGCTTTGGAGAGAGCAACAATGGAGGCTTTTAAACAAAAATTTTAGATCGAGAAAACTATGAAAATTGTGTATTGTATTCTATGTTATGTGTGTTGTGTTCTGAAAAATATGAAGAGGTGATGAGAGAAATAGAATTGGAAGCTTTGGAGAGAGCAACAATGGAGGCTTTTAAACAAAAATTTTAGATCGAGAAAACTATGAAAATTGTGTATTGTATTCTATGTTGTGTGTTGTGTTCTGAAAAATATGAAGAGGTGATGAGAGAAATAGAATTGGAAGCTTTGAAGAGAGCAACACCACAACTCTCTGAAGTAATAGATTTACAATTTTCTCACAATACAATAGACATCTCTCTCAAGAATAAGATAAACAAGAAATAGAATTGGAAGCTTTAGAGAGAGCAACAATGGAGGCTTTTAAACAAAAATTTTAGATCGAGAAAACTATGAAAATTGTGTATTGTATTCTATGTTGTGTGTTGTGTTCTGAAAAATATGAAGAGGTGATGAGAGAAATAGAATTGGAAGCTTTGAAGAGAGCAACACCACAACTCTCTGAAGTAATAGATTTACAATTTTCTCACAATACAATAGACATCTCTCTCAAGAATAAGATAAACAAGAAATAGAATTGGAAGCTTTAGAGAGAGCAACAATGAATGCTTTTAAACAAAAATTATAGATCAAGAAAACTATGAAAATTGTGTATTGTATTCTATGTTATGTGTGTTGTGTTCTGAAAAATATGAAGAGGTGATGAGAGAAATAGAATTGGAAGCTTTGGAGAGAGCAACAATGGAGGATTTTAAACAAAAATTTTAGATCGAGAAAACTATGGAAATTGTGTATTGTGTTCTACGTTGTGTGTGTTGTGTTCTGAAAAATATGAAGAGGTGATGAGTTTAAATAGTGATGAAGTTGAGAAAATTATGGAAATTGTGTATTGTGTTCTATATTGTGTGTGTTGTGTTTTATGTTGTGTGTGTTGTGTTCTGAAAAATATGAAGAGGTGATGAATTTAAATAGTGATGAAGTTGTAAAAATAGGAATTAATACGGACCATTAAAATGTGAAGAAATAAAAATTATATTTATTTATTTTTAAATTTATCGCAACGTGTTTATATATATATATTATTATTTTAAATGAATATTCAAAACATTTTAAATTCATTTTCATTTATATAAATATATTTAAATGTAATAATATAATATGAAAACCAGGTGGGTGACATTTAAAAAGTAATTAGAAAGTTTTATAAATCTAATTGAAATATTATAAATGTAATTTAAATAATTTTATAATTCAAGAAAACTAATTTTCATTGAAATAGTAACGGAACACTTTTATTTTAAATTAAAGCAATTAAAAATTTCATCATTTGTTACTCTACCAAAGTTATAAATGTCATACTTCGATTGGTCCATGATGTCAATTTTGTCCGTTGGTCCATGATGTCAATTTTGTCACCATATCTGATAAGATAAGGAATCAACTACAAGGGGAGTAAGATTCGGATTACCTTGTCGATCGAATATCTCAAGCAAAGAACACTTTGTTTGAGATTCGAATCACTCCAGAAGCAAGATCGATCATGTCTAGCTTCAATGATTCTTGTTGATCAAATATCTCAAGACAAGAACACTTGATTGAGATTCGAATCACTCCAGAAGCAAGATCGATCATGTCTAGCTTCAATGATTCTTGTTGATCAAATATCTCAAGACAAGAACACTTGATTGAGATTCGAATCACTCCACAAGCAAGATTGATCATGTCGAGCTTGAATGATTCTACATGCAACCTAAACTACATAGAGTTGCAAAGAAACTTAGCCATTGGCTAAAGAAAAGCACAAATGCTTCTTTTGATATATCTTCTAAGTCTTATTACAAATACAACATAGATGGCTTTATATAGCCTCAAAATGAAACTATTAAAGGCATTCCAAAAGTTGTAACATTCACACTTTATGGCCATAATTAGCCATTATGTAAATGTAACCGAAATTAAATAAAAAGTCATAAAACACAATAACTCTAAATTATAACCCACCCAAAATTTACAACAATCAAACTTTATTCTTCTTCAATGTAGCATGAATTGAAACATCTTTTGATTATTTTGATAACCTTTTCTCCACATCTTCATTGAAGCATATTGTATGATTGATGTCTCTTGGTTCATATCAATATCATCACGTCAACTGTCTTGTTTTGAATTTGATTGGTCCATGATGTCAATTTTGCCGCCGCATCATCACGTCGGGTATCTTGTTTTGACTGAAACTTCTTCGTTTTATCTCTAATTTGAGTGAACCAAAAAAGACGTTCAAATCGTTATTCCCAACCTTGCACTATTGACAAAATACTGAGAATTGTTAATAATTGAAGGTAGGTTTGTTATCATCCAAACATCAATTAATTAATTAATTAAAATTAATTAATTTGAGATTAAAGGCCAAAAAGGCAACAAACTTATAAAATAACAATGAAGTGATTCATTAATTATAAAATAACAAACTTGCATATTTTTCCTAATTTTCTCCCCTTTCTAATCATAAAAAAGAACAATAAAAAATAATGAAAGAATGAAAGAATGGCATGCTCCCCCTAAAAACATGCCTTTAAATAAGATTATAAAATTCAAGATATATCACACCAAGTAATACCAAACTCAAATTCAAGATATATCACACCGAATAATACCAAGCTCAAGCCTATTTTTACAAAAAAATTCTTCATTTAACGGCTTGGTAAAAATATCTGTTAATTGATTATTAAAGTTTACAAAATCAAGAATAATATGTCCATTTCACTTTCTCCCTAATAAAATGATATCTAATGTCCATATGTTTAGTTATAGAATGCTGAACAAGTTTTTTGGTTAAATTAATAGCACTAGTGTTATCACAAAATATAAGCACACTATCAAATTTTAATCCAAAATCACAAAGAGTTTGTTTCATCCAAAGAATTTGAGCACAACAACTAGCAACCGCAATATATTCCGCTTCTGTAGTAGATAAGGCAACCGAATTTTACTTTTTACTAAACCAAGAAACTAATGAACTACCCAGAAATTGACAAGTTCCACTAGTACTTTTACGATTAAGTAAACTTCCCCCAAAATCCGCATCAGAATATCCTACCCATCTAAACCCAACATTTCTAGGATACCACAATCCTAAATTGATAGTCCCAACCAAATATTTAAATATTCTTTCAAGGGCAGGTAGATGAGATTCCTTAGGACAAGATTGAAATCTACCACAAGGACATACACTAAACATAATATCAGGTCTCCTAGCAGTCAAGTAAAGTAAAGATCCAATCATACCTCGATAAGATTTTATATCTACACATTTATCTTTTTCATCCTTATCAAGCTTGGTAGATGTGCTCATTGGAGTTTTTGCAATCTTACCTTCATTGAACTTGAACCTTTTGAGTAAATCCTTGATGTACTTCTCTTTATTTAGGAAGATACCATCTTTTGGTTGCTTGATTTGAAGTCCAAGAAAGAAATTGAGCTCTCCCATCGTACTCGTCTCAAACTCATTATGCATACATTTAGAAAATTCTTCGCATAAAGAAGGGTTAGTAGAATCAAATATAATTTCATCCACATATATTTGCACTAATAGCATATCTTTTTCTTTAATTTTAATAAAGAGAGTAGTGTCGAGCTTACCCATTTTGAAATCATTCTCAATAAGAAAATTACAAAGTCTATCGTACCAAGCTCTTGGAGCTTATTTTAAGCCCTAAAGAGACTTTTTCAACTTATAGACATGACGTGGAAAGTCAAAATTTTCAAATCCAGGAGGTTGTTTTACATAAGCTTCCTCCATAATATAACCATTTAAGAATGAATTTCACATTCATTTTGATATAATATACAATTTTTGTAAGAAGCAAATGCATGTAACATTCTAATAGCCTATAATCTAGCAACGGGTGCAAAAGTTTCTTCATAGTCTATACCTTCCTCCTGACAATAACCTTGAGCTACAAGTCCAGCTTTAGGCATTGGTTGCCTTCGGCAACCAAACATCACTTTTGTGGAATTCAATTTTGTTTGCCCACACACGTCGCCTGCGCATGCATGTTCAATCGTGCGCAACACAACAACGTTGCTTCTCATTGTCATATCAGTTCCCAACAATAGGATCCATGCATCATGATATGATGCATGACCATCTTAGTTAGCTCAAACACATACGTTGGGAACTGACCCAGGGGTCAATCATCTCATTAGGACATTTGAAACCATTTGGATTCTCTTAAGCATCAGACTCTCCCGTCTACATGCTAAACCATTTACGACATACTTTCTTGATAACGGGTGCATGATCCAACCTTCGACACATGGGCTGGGGAGAAATATTGGCACACCTATGCCATCTCTTACTTTCTTGTTTCTTTCATCAAGCATAGAAAATGTTATCTATTTTAAGATTAAGATCAATCATTAGCTCAGGCATAAATCTTGACTTGGAAAAATATGCAAATAAGGGCCACATTTTATGGGACAAGGGTAATGTGCCATTGCAACCATATCGCAATCCTCACCCAAATCTTGTTAAACATGTCATAATCTAATAATCATGCCAAAAACTTGATGATGGAATATAAAATTTTCAAATGACTCACCGTGTCAAAGGAATCATCATTTTCAAATGACAATTGTGGTCGGTGGCGTTTGTTGTTAAAAACCTTGAGGATGTGAATCTAAGAACGATCATTAAGGACATATATTGTGTCTTCTTCTTCAATGATGGAAGGAGAAGACGCTAAATCTATTGAGGCGGCCTCTTGAAGAATCTTTTAAAAATCACCTACCGAAGATGTCTGGGCTAAAACTGCTAGTAGCCTAGACATTGAGTTGAGAAATTCAGTGTTTTTCCATTGTGGCAGATCTTGTAAAAACTGCTAGTAGCCTAGACATTGAGTTGAGAAATTCAGTGTTTTTCCATTGTGGCAGATCTTGTAAATGACCATTGTTCGAAAGACATATCAAAACTATTTACTTTTCGTTAAAGGATCGTCAGATCTTGTAAATGACCATTGTTCGAAAGACATATCAAAACTATTTACTTTTCGTTAAAGGATCGTCATATCCTTTCTGCCCTCATTTTTTATGTTCACATAGAGAACCTTAAACTTTTCGTTAAAGGATCGTCATATCCTTTCTGCCCTCATTTTTTATGTTCACATAGAGAACCTTAATATCTCATTAGATACTCACTTCATAGTAGTCATTTTCAGTATATTTTACAAGTTAAGCATTCAAATATCTCCCCCATAACTCTTAGATCTTCTCCAAAAAGATTTACTATGCTCATAGAGGTAAATCTGGAGAAATCGTCAACCTGTTTCCAAAACCCATTCATGGGATCAAATTACTAAGAATTCTACCTGGATCCTTAAATATGTGAGCCTTCCAATCAAGAAAGACCCACAGTTTGCTCAAATCATCGAACATGATGATGGAAAACGTAAAAGTAAAATTCAATGAAAATTAAATTTTCTTTCCAAAGGTAAAGATTCTTAAGCTCGAGATCTAGTACCTCAGGAGTCTCGAGATCTCCATAAAAAATCAACATGTCAAAGTCTATGCAAATAGAGCCGGTTGATTACAACAAAGAAGTAGTTTTAGTCGATTATGAGGGCAATCCCAGATCTCTAACTCAAACCGAATTGGATACTACATCTATCTTCAACCAGATCGATATTATCACAAATGAATTGTCCACTGATAAAGAATTCTTAAAAAAGGCATTACAACCTCGAACGATATTCTATATATCCAACATCAAATAACTTCTCAAACAAGATTCTCTCAACCATTGCAAGACAAGTTAAGAAGATTGAAGAAAAAATTAAGGAAAAACAACAACAAAAGAAATAAAAAAAAAAACTATTGCAAATATTAATGGTGTGAGATTCCCAAAGGGAAAGTTCTTTTGTTCATACCAGCTATTTTAGACAAAGTAATCAGTCTCCGCTCAATAGAAGAGGCACTTGCTCTTATGGAAGAAAAGCTAAACAATCTCTCAATTTTGATAGAACCTTAAGTAATTAAACTTTTAGTGTCATAATGAACCAGATGAGAATGACCTCAAAAATTTTTAAAATGATTTCTCGTAAGAAGAAAAGATGCCCAAAAAACTAGACCTCATCAACAAAATTGTTAAATTAGAGGACAAAGTCCAAAAAACTAGATGAAAAAAAATTGGTATCCTAAGCCCTCTTTCCCCGATGTTCCGTGCGAAGAAAAAACTCAAATGACTCAATCCACCTATGAAGGAACATGCATACATAAGTGGAATATAGATGGTCTATCCGGTCATCTAGTCATAAATGTAATCAACAAAATGTTGATGGGAGCTAGCGCCTATAGGCTTCGAGGTAAGTTTGACCACGCTATTGCTCAAATTGTAACTTTTGGTTTCACAAGAGTACTCAAGGATGGGTTGGAGAAGCATATCTCGACAAAGAAAAGCAAAGGATACTCAACCATACTACTATAGAAAAAGAAGTACAAATATAAAAATTGAAATTTGAATATCTCAAGTTATGGAGAATGATATAAGTATTGAATAGCCATTAATACCCTTTTATATATTGTCTTAAAGTTTGTCGTAGGCGAACTAGAAATCCTTACTGAACGTTTGAGAAAATTCTTATGATTATAAGATGCGAAAAGTTAGCTACTTCTGATGGTACAAAGATATAATTGTAACTAAGGTTATGACAAGATATGATAGTACCCTTTAATTATCGATGATGCGCTTTATTGAAGGACTTCCAAAGTATATTTCTCAAAGGATAACTACCGCTCTCAATGAAGAGTGTAAGCATAAGATTACTTGGAATGAATTCACTTATGGTGATTTAGGTTATGTAATAGCCAAGTCAACCGCCAGCAAATATTGCCTACTTTGGCCTGTTACATATCGTCGTGAGTCTCACGGTTTTAAAAGCATCTGTTAGGGATCAAAATGATATTAATTAAATAATCAGAGTGGCGCAGCGGAAGCGTGGTGGGCCCATAACCCACAAGTCCCAGGATCGAAACCTGGCTCTGATACCAACAATAAATAACATTCCCATCAATTACAAGGTCCCTATAACTTGAATACTCAAAGACAGGAAATAGAAATACTCATACTAAAATATTATAACTTCTCGTTTCACGAGTACTCAACCTCACCTTCAACCTAGGGATCAATGATATTAATGAACTCTTTTAAATACTCTATGGGTGCTCACCTTCAACCTAGGGATCAATGATATTAATGAACTCTTTTAAATACTCTATGGGTGCTGTCCAACTCATGGTTTTAAAACACATCTACTATGTTGAGAGTTTCGCCCTACTTTGACTAGTGCATCGTGTAATGGTCATACTTCTTCAAATGTGCGGCTTCGTGATCTTGACATGCTCGCCAAAAACCTTATGGGGTACACAATCTCCATTCACATTTTTCACCTCGGCTTTGTGGCGTTGTTATACCATAGGCAAGATTTGCCTTCAACGTTCAAACATCACTTATGTGGAATCAAAACTTGTTTGACCACACACGCCACCTATGCATGCATGTTCTATCATGTGCGACACAACAATGTTGCATCTCATCGTTATCACAGTTCCCAACAACACGATCCATGTATCGTGATGCAATCTCATGTCTTGAGATACTCAATCACTTTGGTTTTTCTGGACACATTTGTTGGGACAGTTTGGCCGAGTGGTCTAAGGCGCCAGATTTAGGCTCTAGTCCAAAAGGGCGTGGGTTCAAATCCCACAACTGAGATCATACACTTTTTAAATGTGCGGCCTCGTGAGCTAAATCCGTGCAACGTTTGAGCTAAAGCCCGTGATATTTCAAATGTTGCAAACCATTGAGAAATTTCATGGACTATCGTCGGAAGATCTCCACCTACATCTAAAGTCATTTTTAGGAGTTAGTGACTCGTTTTGATTCCAAGGAGTGGATAAAGACGTGATTAGATTGAGCTTATTCCCTTATTCTTTGAGGGATGGTGCTAAATCATGGTTGAATACCTTAGCATCGAGACTAATTGATTCTTGGAATAGTCTGGAGATAAATTTTTTATCAAGTATTTTTCACCCACTAGAAATGCACGGTTCAGAAATGAGATTGTCGCTTTTCAACAATTTGAAGATGAAACACTAAGTGAAGCGTGGGAGAGATTCAAGGAGATGCTTAGAAAATGTCCTCATCATGGATTACCTTATTGTATACAAATGGAGACTTTCTACCATGGATTAAATATTGCTACTAAACAAGTAGTTGGTGCTTCCGCCAATGGAGCTATTTTGTCAACGAGATACAATGAAGCATATGAGATTTTAGACAGAATAGCATCTAACAATTGCCAATGGGCGGATGTGAGAAGGAACCCAGGAAAGAAGACCCGAGGATTACTTAAAGTTGATGTTTTGTTTTCTATCAACACTCGACTAGCTTCGTTGACTAGTATTTTACAAAATCTAGCATTGGGACATGGCACAATGACCAAAGCATCAGCCCATACAGCTGCTGTAATGACCCAGACAGTAGCTAAATCTTGTGTATCTTGTGGAGAAGAACACACTTTTGATCAATGTCCAAGCAATCTGGCCTCAATTTTTTATGTGGGGAATCAAGCTAGTCAAGGGAACCCGAAAAATAATCCCTTCTCAAATACTTATAATCCGGGGTGGAGAAATCATCCAAACTTCTCATGGAAGAGACAAGGCTCATACAATCAACAAATGCCACCTAAAGCAATTTATCCTCTAGGTTTTGAATTACAAAACCAATTGACATATGGTTCTCAACAAGCCACCTCCCAAGGGAAAGGAGCTAGCCAAACTCAACACATACCAGGAATATCTCTTGAGAGCCTAATAAAGGAATATATGGCTAAAAAAGATGTTGTGATACAATTTGGAAGTTGATAAGCGCCTACAATGCTGGAATTTGCAAAGCTAGAGGTCCTTCTAGAATCCTTGCAAAACGCTCACAGAGGAAGCTAACTTAACGGATTGATTCCAACCAAGAGCTGGTTAGAAGATGAATGACTCTTAGATCGAACTTGGAATCTATGATGGTCACTCTTAGATACCAAGACAATTCACTCCAGAATTAGCTTGATCAAAACTAATTCAATGAATCGGTTTAAACATCAAACCTAAAGCAAGATTTGAAAAAGAATAACACCAAAAGGGTATCAAGAAAACACAAAGGTTTTTTCTGTATTCAACTAAAAGTCCTCAAACATGAGTATTACATGCCTTTAAATAGGTCTAAAAGGTAACCCTAACATAATATGGTTCAGCCACCAATCACTAATAAATGCTATTAAATACAAATTGAAGAATATAAGGCAATTCATACAAACTATTAATAAATGCTATTAAATATAAAAGGAAGCAAATAAAGCATTAATAATTTCCTTAATTGGTAATTCAACTACCAAAGGCAAGTCTTCTAATTATTTTCCAATATCAGCCACTCCATTATCTTCTTGATTTGATAGGCGAATGCTATAAAGATTTTTGGGCACAAAAGTCCTTGTTTCAACCGGTACACTAGCTAGCTTTTGAAGATGCAATGTATAGGCCTCTTGAATCTTCTTAACCTTGCTTCTTGTAATCAGTCCTTCGGGTACATGCACGTGATCAGTTGTTGGATTCATATCATCCCCCCTTTCTTTAAAAGGATTTGTCCTCAAATCAAATTCATCGTTCTTTCCGGACAAGAACTGAATTTTTTTTTTTCTCACTTTTTTTTCTCACCTTTACCTTAGTTTCTTCTCTCCACTGTTGTTCTTCAGATTCTGTTCTTTTTTTCTCTAATTTCAATTGGTCACAATGTACTTCATATGGAGACAATGGAAGTAAAGTAAATTTCTTCCCACACAAAGTAAAAGTATACTTGTTCATGAAACCATCAAATGTTACCTTTCTATCATATTGCCAAGGTCGGCCGATAAAGATGTCCCCCGCATGCATTGGTACGACATCATAAAGAACTTCATCTTTATATCTTCCAAGAGTAAAAGAAATAAGAGCTTGGGAGTTCACCTTAATTTCTTCTTTGTTTGTTAACCAATGAAGTTTGTATGGTTTTGGATGGGGATGGACAGAAAGTTGAAGTCTTTTTACAAGGAAGCTGCTTACCACATTTGTGCAACTTCCACTATCAATCACCAAGCTGCATGGGTTTCCTTTGACCAAACATCTTGTGTGGAACAAGTTTTCCCTTTGATCTTCAAATTTCTCTTCCTTGATTTGAACATTGAGTACCCTTCTTGTGATCAAAGATATGGAATTACCTTCTTCAACATACTCATCATCATATGCTGCGATTTCTTCCACAAGCTGTGAATCATGATCCTCACATTCATCATCTGAATCAAGTATACCATTCCTTATCACCATAACTTTTTTATTAACACACTCTTTGCTCATGTGTCCAAACCCTTTGCACTTCCAACATTGAATAGAACTAGACTTCTCCTTTACCGTCTTTGAAGCTTCATTCTTTTTACCAATGGAACTCTCAGCCTCCACTCTTTTAGCAGCCACAAACTTTTCTTTTGGTGACATTGATTCATTTCTATTCACAAAACTATCCTTGTTCCAAGTTTTAGAATTTGAAAAGGTGTTAGTTCGTGATGTGTACCTTTTTGAATGCTCTTTTTCTTCCTTCAATTGGTCTTCAATTTTGAGAGCATAATGATACATGTCTTCCAGATATGGTGGTGGATTTCTGTCAACAAGATGAGCAATTTCTCGATTCAAACCTCCAAGGAATCTAGACATGGTATCTTCTTCTTCTTCTCTAACATTTGCTCTTTCCATCATAGTTTCCATCTCTTGATAATATTCCGCCACACTTTTTGTTCCTTGCCTCAAACCTTGCAATTTAGTTTTCAAATTTCTTTCATAATGTTTTGGAACATACCTTTTTCTCATGACTTCTTTAAGTTCTTCCCATGTCTCTATTGGATTCTCCTCTTTTCTTCTTCTCTCGGATTTGAGATGTTGGTACCAATCACTAGCATGATTGGTAAATTCGGCAATAGCAAGTCTCATCTTCTTATTTTCACTATAGGTGTTGCAATCAAACACATGCTCTATCTTTCTTTCCCACTGCAAGTATGCCTCAGAATCTGCCGTTCCACAAAAGGGCGGGATTTTGAGTTTAACTCCCCCATCTCTATCTTCATGTACTCTTTCCATCCTTCTAGGTTGCATAATAGTTGCATGGTTATTTCTTCCTCTCCATCTACCATCAACTTGTCTTTCTTGTACTACTATACCTTCATCTTCTTGTAATGTTCGTTCTTGTCTTTGTTGTTGCGCCCTTCTTTCTTGTCTATCTTCCATCATCATTTTCATCATACCTTGAATTGCTTGAAGAATGGTTGTATTAAGATCTGGTACTGGTGGTACTGCTTCTCCATTATGTGACATTTTGTTATCAAGGGACCTCACCACACTTCTCACAAAAATTTCACTCAGGGACACTCGTGTTTAACACTCAAAGGTAGGCTTTTGGTACTAGGTCAAGAATGTAAAGGCTGGCTTTTTTTTTTTTTTGTTGCAATCTTGCTTTAAGCTTGATTATAACCAATTCAACGATCAATTCTAACAAGCTAAGACTAGTATCTCAAGGATCAAGAGCTTGAAAATAAATGATAAGAACTGAATATATATATATTTTTTTTCTCTCAGAACTGATTTTTTTTCTTTTTTTTTCTTTTTTCGATAATCTGAGAGAGAAAAAAAATTGATAGAAAAAAAATAACAATAAAGATATTTCACCTCTAGTGCGGCCAAAGGACATTGACCAAATGATCTGATACCAAATGATAAGCGCCAACAATGCTGGATTTTGCAAAACTAGAGGTCCTTCTAGAATCCTTGCCAAAACGTTCACAGAGAAAGCTAACTTAACGGATTGATTCCAACCAAGAGCTGGTTAGAAGATGAATGACTCTTAGATCGAACTTGGAATCTATGATGGTCACTCTTAGATACCAAGACAATTCACTCCAGAATTAGCTTGATCAAAACTAATTCAATGAATCGGTTTAAACATCAAACCTAAAGCAAGATTTGAAAAAGAATAACACCAAAAGGGTATCAAGAAAACACAAAGGTTTTTTCTGTATTCAACTAAAAGTCCTCAAACATGAGTATTACATGCCTTTAAATAGGTCTAAAAGGTAACCCTAACATAATATGGTTCAGCCACCAATCACTAATAAATGCTATTAAATACAAATTGAAGAATATAAGGCAATTCATACAAACTATTAATAAATGCTATTAAATATAAAAGGAAGCAAATAAAGCATTAATAATTTCCTTAATTGGTAATTCAACTACCAAAGGCAAGTCTTCTAATTATTTTCCAATATCAGCCACTCCATTATCTTCTTGATTTGATAGGCGAATGCTATAAAGATTTTTGGGCACAAAAGTCCTTGTTTCAACCGGTACACTAGCTAGCTTTTGAAGATGCAATGTATAGGCCTCTTGAATCTTCTTAACCTTGCTTCTTGTAATCGGTCCTTCGGGTACATGCACGTGATCAGTTGTTGGATTCATATCAGAAGTTCAAGTAGGTCAATTAGCAAATGAGTTACGAAATAGACCTCTTGGAAAGTTGCCGACAAACACTGAAACACCAAAAAGAGAAGACAAGGAGCAATGTCAAGCAATAGAGTTGGGAAGTGGGAAAGAAATACCCAGCAGAGGAGAAAAAATTAAAGCACACGGTGATAGTCGCTCTCAAGAAACTGTTGATACACAACAGAGAAAGGAGGAAGCTACTGTGCAGAAAGAGCACAACAAAAATGATGCAGAAGTTGCTGTACAGAAAGAAAACAACAGAAATTATGCAGAAATTGTGAAGCCTCCTAAAACACAAACAATAGTCAGCAGTGGACAAGAAAGCAGAATATACACACCATCACCTCCTTTCCCACAAAGAATAAAAAGAAAGAAGTTAGAAGCCCACTTTGAGAAGTTCCTCGATATATTTAAGGGAATTCACATAAATATACCATTAGTTGATGCTTTGAAGCAAATGCCAAATTATGTGAAATTCTTGAAGGATGTGCTCACCAATAGAAGAAAGTTTGAAGAATTCAAGGTGGTACCCATTGAATGAAGAGTGTAGTGCAATAATGAAAAATAAGATCCCACTAAAGGAGAAAGACCCCGGTTCATTCATAATTCCCATATCAAGAGGAGGGAAGAAGCTAGGTCGAGCATTATGTGATTTGGGATCAAGCATTAATCTAATGCCGCTGTCTATTTACAAAAAGTTAGGTATTGGTGAAGCTAGACCAACTACAGTCACACTTCAACTAGCAGATCGATCTTTCACTTATCTAGAAGGAAAAATCGAAGATATTCTAATTCAAGTGGACAAGTTCATATTTCTAGCAGATTTTATCATTTTGGGGAGACTATTTTTGAAAACCGGAAGAACATTGGTAGATGTCCACAAGGGAACTATAATGCTGAGAATGAATGATCAACAAATAGAATTTCATATGACAACATGAAATATCCAACAGTAGTAGAGGAATGCTCAACAATTTATAAATTGACAGAGAATCCAACAACTGATAGCTGGAAACAGCAACAAGAAGAAGACAGCAGCTGGAATAATTGCACTACACAACAAGTAGAATTGGAGAAAATTGTAAGAGTTTTTTAATCACTGGAATTAGAGGAAAGAATAAATTCATCAATGAAGTTATCTATCGACACACCCTTGAACTACATCTTAGAAGAACTATTTGACATATGGGAGATAGACTTCACGAAATTATTCACACCTACGGTAGAAAGGAGAGTTTCGAAGGGACATCATTTCTTTGACAATGGATAACTAAAAAAAATGAAAAGAGAAAGAGGGAGCTAGTCACAATTTGCAAGCAAATATATGAAGCTCCGAGTAAACCAAGTTAGTTTTCTTTTCTTTTTATTTATGCACTTATATAGTTGTTTTTAAATAGCTATCTTCACTTTCTTTAGAATGATAATTTTGTAGATTTTATTTTAGAATATCTTCACTTTCTTTAGAATGATAATTTTGTAGATTTTATTTTAGAATATCTTCACTTTCTTTAGAATGATAATTTTGTAGATTTTATTTTAGAATATCTTCACTTTCTTTAGAATGAATAACTCACATGCCCCAAAGAAGTTATTTTGTAGATGAATTAGGGGGATTTAGATGTGGTTAGGAATGCAAATTTCAGCATATAAAAGAGACTAATTACACTTGGTGCATGCTAGGATGTGATTGATGACAAATATTATTCTCTCGTAGTGCACGTTGCCACATAGTTGTCTTGTTCATTTTCATTTGCATGTGGTTTTATTTCATTTTAATGTTGTTCACTTTCTCATCCACTACATGCCAAGGAACCACCACCAAAGAAATTTTTTTTAGGAACATCCTAAAAGATTTTCTAATCCCCCAATGAAAGAAATTTGTATGGAAAAGAGAAATGGACAGGAAATAATCCTTCTACATTCTCGGGTAAGCTTGAAATGTTAAGAAAGGGGCTGCTAGACATCATAGCTCACATGCAACAGTAGACATACAGCAGCAGTACCAACAGCTGGATTGATAGCAAATTTACAACAGCAGTATTTCCAAGTTTTTTGATAAAATTTTAAAAGAATGGAGCCGCAGAGAATCTTTACGATGCCTAAAGATAAGGGAATTCTCTAAACACACCCTTTACAATCTTATTATCTTATTTTGAAGCACGTATTCATATTTTGTTGTCTGTTTTTGTTTTGTTGATTGCATATAATTTTGAAAGATGTTCATGCATGCACCTTAGAAACTACATATAATTTTGAAAGATTTTCATGCATGCACCCTAGAAACATGAGCTTTATTAAATAGGGTAATATGGAGTAGGGATGTTTTATGCAAGAACTAGGGATCTAATATAGTGCTTCAAAGTGATAAATAAAATAGTAAGGTGAGAGGTGTGTTTCCTTAAAAACAAAATATATAACTCGAAAAAAAAAAGTTAAGGAAATTACAGCTTAAATGTAACGACCCGAAATTTTCTACTTAATTTAAGGTCGCTACCATAAACATTGAATGCGGAAGACTTCATTTAAATTCCATAAAACATGACCTTTAACTTAAAACACAGCCATGGACTTACGTGTTTCGAAAACATCTTTAAAACGACACAACAAAAGACCCGAAATAAAATAAATAAGCGTTTAAGTTTAAAACATCCTATTCTATCCTAAGTCTAAGAAAATAAATACCACTATCCTATGCATGTGCCATGATCTCGAGTTGCGATGCCGTCGTCAGCCGTACAGGAATGCCTTGCCTTAACCTGAAAAATGTAGTAGCACATGGCTTGAGTATTTAAAGAAATACTCAGTAAGTGACCCCACTATTGGGGTTAAATGCAACAATCACATGCAATAAAATGATGGGACCTATCTTTCGTTTCGTTTCGTTTCATTTCATTTCGTTTCGTTTTGTTTCGTTTTGTTTTGTTTCGTTTCTTTTTTGTTTCGTTTCGTTTCGTTTTCCCTACAGTGTAATCCTAACAGGTAATCGTGGACGTGTACCATATACTCTACACGCAGCCCATACGTGCGAGTATGGGCTCACCAGCTAGTTCGCACACCGTTGGGCCACTGTCCCTAGCCGGTGGGCATGCTCGCGAGTATGGGCTCACCAGCTAGTTCGCACACCGTTGGGCCACTGTCCCTAGCCGGTGGGCATGCTCTGGGGGCCCAGCTCACCAGCTAGTTCGCACACCGTTGGGCCACTGTCCCTAGCCGGTGGGCATGCTCTGGGGGCCCACCAGGACCCGTTAAAACTAAAACCGTCACGGCACCGCTATGTAGGGCATAATAATCGTTGTCCTGCCATTTAGATGTACGCGTCCGTACCCTCGTGATGGGATAGGGGTATCCTCCCAAACGCATGTTCACACAATATGCATGAGGTTCCACTAGTCCTACAGTCATCATTTAATGAACATAACTCCGTGTCACGTTTTCATGCTTACATGCCATTCTCATTCTCATTCTCATTCCGTTACATATCATACATATTCCTAGCGGGGTTATGTATCATGCAATTTATCATATTTCATGTCATACAATTCATTCAGTTACATTCCAATACTCATACAACAAGCCATAATCGTACAAGGGCACACATCGTCACATGCATTCATATCACATAAACTAAGCAGCATAAATAACATACATTCACGTTCACATGATTTCCTACTTAAGCACAATAATCTAGAATACAATGTATCATATCATAACCAAGTCATAACGTAAACACTTCACAGTCATATCGTTCTCTAACTTACCATAGCCTTAACGTTCTTATACCTATCACAGACATATCATTACGTGACGTACCTTAGTCATATCGTCACAAGAATGTACCCTAACGCTATCGTTCTATCAATCTATCACAAACCTATCCCTTTCTACCCATAACCTAACCGTATTCTTTCATCAATCTCTCCTATCCATAGCACTCCGGTATGTAACCTAACTCTAACGTTTCATGAACGTATCTTACTCCTATCGTTACATTTCGTTTTGTGCATCCTTCTCGTATCCTATCTCAAACATATCCTTGAGCACATCGTACCATAATTATTATCATACAAACCACATATTATAACATAACATAACATATAGGAAGCATATCGATCCACAGACAATTCACACATATCAATATATATGACACGTACAGAACCACAGGGCACGTGTCAACATCAAATATAACCATGCCGATAGTAAGGTCACTTACCTGGATAGCTTAAGTCGTTGTCACAAATATATCTTTAATGAAAGTTCTATTCCGTCCTTTGAAATCCGAGTCAACCTATATGAGCTCATGACATCAGTTTCAAGTTTTATCTCTATAAAATTATTACTCTAATTTACATTGGCCATCTTAAAATTCTGATCTTTTCTGTTGGACAAACTTAAAGAAGCTCAGTGCCCCTCTGACGAAAATTCTGATGTTTTCTGTTACACAAAATTGAAAGGAGCTCATTGCCGTCTGATATTTCATTTTATTGTTAAATACTGTTTAACAAATCTTTCCTTAATTTCCCTCCCTCTCTCTCTAATCTTTTTACTGGTTTTTCAATTGTGTAAACAGATATTACTGGCCAATTTTAAGTACAGGGCTACGATCTTGTAGTTTATAGATTTGCCACCTAAACTTTGATTGAATCTAACTTATAACCTTATTTCGTATAATTAAAATGCTAACAAAAATCTAATAATTGTATATGAAATCTGATTATTACAGACAAGAAGATTTGATCCTAAATTAATTTCTTATCACCATAACTATAAAGGAAAAGGAAATCTGAGATAGGATTTTACCGTAGTAACTGACAAACATTTCTAAATCTGCAATAGCCATTGTACTTTGTTTCTTTTTTTTGGCAGGTGGGATGGGTCGAGGAGAGATAATTGTGTGAAGGGACTAAGGGTAAGTGGAGAGAGGTGGGGAATGATTTTTTTTTTAATTCTAATTCTAATTTTAATTAATTAATTAATTTTTTATTATTATTATTTTAACTAATTTTTTTTTATAAAGTTTGTTTTTATTTGTTTATTTCTTTATTTATTTTTCAGCTATTACATTAAATGGAAGGGAGTATTCATCAAAGTTAAGATGAGGATCCAATCTATCATAATGCACCTTAATCAGAAAGAATTTCCATAATACACCTAACCTTTAGACCATTTTCCCAACAAAAACAATAACCAAGAGCTTCTGCACCTCAAACTACTTTTAAGAATGATTCCACACCCACACTAATGCTCATTGAGGACAATGGCTAGTTTAAGTTTGGGGGTATTAAAGCAATTCCATCACCCCATACAAATTGCAAAG